>NC_051211.1:34645152-34775152 GCF_015220715.1 Pygocentrus nattereri | reverse complement strand
TTGGAAACAGGTGAGTGTCATGATTGGGTATAAAGGGAGCATCCCTGAAAGGCTCAGTCGTTCACAAGCAAGGATGAGGCGAGGTTCACCACTTTGTGAACAACTGCGTGAGCAAATAGTCCAACAGTTTAAGAACAACGTTTCTCAACGTGCAAGTGCAAGGAATTTAGGGATTTCATCATCTACAGTCCATAATATCATCAGAAGATTCAGAGAATCTGGAGAAATCTCTGCAAGTAAGCGGCAAGGCAGAAAACCAACATTGAATGCCCGTGACCTTCGATCCCTCAGGCGGCACTGCATTAAAAACCCACATCATTCTGTAATGGATATTATCACATGGGCTCAGGAACACTTCAGAAAACCACTGTCAGTGAACACAGTTCGTCGCTCCATCTACAAGTGCAAGTTAAAACTCTGCCATGCAAAGCGAAAGTGATATATCAACAACACCCAGAAACGCCGCCGGCTTCTCTGGCCCGAGCTCATCTGAGATGGACTGACGCAAAGTGAAAAAGTGTCCTGTGGTCTGACGAGTCCACATTACAAACTGTTTTTGGAAATCATGGACGTCGTGTCCTCCGGGCCAAAGAGGAAAAGGACTGTCTGGATTGTTATCAGCGCAAAGTTCAAAAGCCAGCATCTCTGATGGTGTGGGGGTGTGTTAGTGTCCATGGCATGGGTAACTTGCACATCTGTGAAGGCACCATTAATGCTGAAAGGTACATACAGGTTTTGGAGCAACATATGCTGCCATCCAAGCAACGTCTTTTTCAGGTACGTCCTGCTTATTTCAGCAAGACAATGCCAAGCCACATTCTGCACATGTTACAACAGCATGGCTTCATAGTAAAAGAGTGCGGGTACTAGACTGGCCTGCCTGCAGTCCAGACCTGTCGCCCATTGAAAATGTGTGGCGCATTATAAAGCGCAAAATACGACAACGGACACCCCGGACTGTTGAGCAACTGAAGTTCAAGTAAGTACATCAAGCAAGAAAGGGAAAGAATTCCACCTACAAAGCTTCAACAATTAGTGTCCTCAGTTCCCAAACGCTAATTGAGTGTTGTTAAACAAACAACAAACAATAAAGTTTATCCATTTGAACATTAAATATCTTGTCTTTGTAGTGTATTCAATTGAATGTAGGTTGAAAATAATTAGCAAATCATCGTATTCTGTTTTTTTTGTTTTACACAACGTCCCAACTTCATTGGAATTGGGGTTGTATATGAATTTCATACAATGTGCAATATTTGAAATAGGAATAATAATATAGATGTTAAAAATATATGCTTAAAATATATAAAAGTACATAGTACTGCACAATTTAGAAAAGTATATGGTACTTAATAATATAGTATAATATTTAATTTAAAAGCATACGATAATACTGTATAATGTAGAAAGTATATAGTACTTAGCACTGTATAATACATAAAAGTAGATAGAAATTGTGTAATGTATACAATGATATGTTTTATACTGATACTTCATGCTATAGAACATTTAAATGTATGCTTCTTAATACTGTATATTAAGTACTGTACATTATATGAAGTTATAAGTATAACATAAAAATACTGCTTAATAAAAGTACCTATAATCAATATGATATTCTGCATATGCTGCATTTTTGCCTTATTGCTTTTTCTTAAAATAAAATCCTTTCTCGGAATGACATTGACTCTGTAAGCGCTATGTCAACTCAGTGATAACCCTGACCTGTGATTCTATCCCATAACAACATATACAGACTCCTCTGCACTTTCTCTCATCTCCATAGCAACAGAGCGTCATTATCACATGATGGTCCTTTAAATTGATCTTCAGCCTAAGGGTATAGTTGAGAAAAGTTCAGTGGTGGACGAAGTACACAAACCATGTGCTTGAGTTAAAGTAGAGGTACCCAAGGTAAAATATTACTCCAGTAAAAGTAGAAGTTCCTCCCTTTAGACCTCCACTTGAGTAAAAGTACAAAAGTATATGCCTTCAAATGTACTTAAGTATCAAAAGTAAAAGTACTAAAAGATTAATTATGGCTCAAGTGTCCTATTATCATTCTTGTAAGAAGACTTGCTTCACTAACTCATTTTAGGTGAAAATACTCCAGTGTCACTCTTGGTAAACCAATCCTTTAATAGAATGTCATTAATAAGTCTGACAATGATGTCTATTAAAATTATCATAAGCACAAAACACTGAAGGCAAACAGTTTCCATTAGGTAGAAATGAGAAAGCTAACCTCACTCCCTGCAAACTATCAAATTATAGACCTATCTCGAATCTCCCCTTTATATCTAAGATTTGGAAAAAGCGGTAGCAAAACAAGTAAGCTCCTATTTCTATAGGAATCTTATACAAAAAAATTCAGTCTAGTTTTAGGCCACATCACAGGACAGAAACAGCACTAGTAAAAATTGTAAATGATCTTTTATCATTCTCTGACACAGGAAATGCATCTTTGCTAGTCCTCCTTGATCTTAGTACAGCATTTGACACAATAGACCAAGCTATCTTACTAGATAGACTAGAAAACCTTGTAGGGGTAACAGGAATAGCTCTTTCCTGGTTCAGGTCATACCTCACTGATCACTATCAGTTTGTTAATGTAAAGGGTGGATTATCTGTCCTTGTAAAAGTAAAGTATGGTGTTCCACAAGGCTCTGTTTTAGGACCTATATTATTCACAATATATATGTTACCACTGGGCACCATTATCAGTAAATGCAGCATAAATTACCACTGCTATGCCGATGACACTCAGTTATATATATCAAGCGAACCAGATGATAAAATTAAACTTAGCAAGAGTGAGGACTGTATAAAAGAATAAAAGACTGGATGTCAAGTAACTTCTCCTACTTAACTCGGATAAAACAGAGGTCCTGCTTCTTGGTCCAAAAGCAGCTAGAAACAAACTGTCTAACTTAACACTTAAACTTAACAATTTCTCAGTTGCATCAAGCTCATCTGTAAAAAATCTTGCTGTCGTGACAAACCATGATCTATCCTTCGACACACATATAACCAATATTACTACAATAGCCTTCCTGCATCTATGTAATATTGTTAAATTAAGAAATGCATTAACTCTACAGGACGCAGAAAAGTTAGTTCATGCATTTATTACTTCAAGGCTAGATTATTGTAATGCCCTGCTGTCTGGATGTCCCAGCAAAAGTTTTAACAACCTTCAGTTAGTCCAGAATGCTGCAGCCAGAGTTTCACAAGAACCAGAAAGTTTGACCATACTAGCCCAGTTCTATCAGCCCTGCACTGGTTACCAATTAAATTTCACTTTGATTATAAAATTCTATTACTGATTCTAAAGCTCTAAACAGACTTGCCCATCAGTAACTGCGTGAACCAACCATCACGCCTACTTAGATCACAAGGTGCTGGGTTACTACTGGTACCTAGAATTAATAAAGCTTCAGGGGGGAGAGCCTTCTCATACAAAGCCCCCCAGCTTTGGAATAATCTTCCTGTTAATGTTCGGGACTCAGGCACAGCCTCAGTTTTTAACTCTAGGCTAAAAACTTACTTGTACAGTCAAGCCTTTGGTAATTAGTCTTCCCTGTCAGATCTAGACCTGCCGGAGTCTCTGCTGTTCTGTTAATACTGTAATCCATGACCAGTCACTCATTACAGAACTAACTCTGTTTGTTTTTCTTTCCTTTCTTTGCTGAGTTGAACTGCTGCCCATAATGTGCGTCTGATGCTGTTGCCTCTTCTGCCTTGATTGGGTGCCACTGTTCGCCAACCATCTGGACCGGCTTGACCACCATTGAGCTTCTTGCTGTACAACGCTGTGCAATCCTCACCTCAGGTGCTGCCGCTGCCGCAGCATAATCATAAACTAATCAAATTCACCACTGCCCACCCGTTTTCCCGCTTTGTACTATAGTACTTTACACTAACAATGTTTGCTATCTGGTGTCGAACAGAGGAGGATGGGTTCCCCCTGGTTCCTCTCAAGGTTTCTTCATCTTGCCCTTAGGGAGTTTTTCCTTGCCACTGTTGCCACTGGCTTGCTCATGGGGACTTAGACCCAGATTTTTTTTTCTTTCTTTCTGTAATACTGATTGTTCTGTAAAGCTGCTTTATGACAACACCTGCTATAAAAAGTGCTGTATAAATAAACTTTGCTTGCTTGCTCTGAAATAACTATTTACAAACAAGCAAAGTTTCAGTTTAAGATTCAGTTTAAGATTTGCATCTGATTTACAAAAAAAAGTTAGAAGGTTTATGGATGTAGTTAAGGTGGACATGGACCTGGTTGGTGTGAAAGTAGAGGAGGCAATGGATAGGGCAAGATGGAGGCAGATGATCCGCTGTGGCGACCCCTAAAGGGAGCAGCCGATAGAAGAAGAAGTTTAATAAAAAGTTGCTTTAAACACAGGTTCACAAATGAGTTTTCCTTTAGTATATTGCATCTGTAAGTCCCTGTTCATAAACATAAACTAGCCAAAACAAATTTACTATAAAATGAAATTGTGTTTGTATGAATTCAGAAAAAAGACACACATCTGTCACAACTGCATATGTGTACATATTTCTATATTGTCGTCTATTTACACAAAGTTAGGTTAGTTCATTTATCTTGAATAGACACCCAAAGGTTTAGGCCACTGCACTGACATTGAACCTTACAGTTGCACTGGGTTGGTATGTCAAACAGGTCAAAACAAGCTCAAATTTCTCATCATATAGTGGAGTAAAAAGTAAGATATGTGACTTGAAATGTAGTGAAGTGAAAGTAAAAAGTTGCTCCAAATGGAAAAACTCAGTAAAGCACAGGTACACAAAAAAACTACTTAAGTACAGTAACAAATTACATTTACTTTGATACTGTCCACCACTGAAAAAGTTCTACTTGTTATTTAGTTATGACATGTCACATTTTATTAATTAGATAAAGACAACCAGAAGTCCTAAATAAACTGGACTGAACTGTTAAAAGAACTTTGCAGTGCTTCGACAAAAGACTTGTGTAACACACTTGTGAACAGGAGAACACTGGCTTTCAGAAATGATCGCTGTTTGATGAACATGTGAAAAAAATCTATTTTAGTTTCTTAGTAGTTTCTTATACATAACTCAAATAAATATAAATTGCACAATAAAATGTGCTGAAAAATGTCACATTTAAGTGTGTTGTCTGTAGACCACGTGATAACATATTTTCACTTGTAACCTGACTGGGGATGCTCAAATGTTTGCATATCATCAGTGCTTTAGTCCTAGTCAGTGCTACTTTCTCAGTGCAGTTTTTCACAAAGTACATTTGGTGGCCTGGAACATGCACAGTAATTCATAAGCCAAACGACAGTAAGCCTGTGACCTCTGACCTTTCTGAGGTTGTGCATTACCATGAATGCGCACTCAACCTGTCAATCATTAAGCCTTTGACAGCAGTCAGTAAGAAGAACCAGTAAGAGTCCATTTCCACATTTTCACAAAACTTTATTGAAATATTGTAAGCTTCATGTATCACATAAAACACATTTTTTTTTGTTTCTTTTTATGTATTCAAATGTTTTATTTTGTAGTCATTTTCATGTATATATATATATATATATATATATATATATATATATATATATATATATGTTGTTTATTGCTGATGTATCTTTTGTAATTTTCATTGACTTATATTTTCCATTGACTTATTTTTCCATAAAAAGCTGTTACTGCTAAAAAGCTGCTGTTTTGAGTCTGTACTGTAAGCTGAGTGGAGTGTGTGGCAGACTCAGCTTGGCACTTTATTATTTTCGAGATCATTTCCTGCCTCCACCCAAACATGCTGATGTTTTCGCAGAAGTGACTTCCTCATTGCTCTTCCGGAAATTTCCCGTCTCTGCTTACATCACCACTCTTACAAATATACAGAAAATTTTGGTGCGTTTTGAAGCTGAACCATGAGCTCATTAACTGCATGTATTATAAAGTCCTAAAGTTTAGCATATACTTTTAATGTTGTGCTACATTTTTGTACACCTCTGGTCAAACTGCATGTCCTCCACAGGAAGCAGACATCTGTACATCTAAATGCACAGTTACTATTTTAACACAGTGGGAAAAAAATAAAACAAAATGTGACAGGTGCAATACTGCGCTTCCTTGAGTAGAGGTGACAAAATAATTTAATGAACAATTCAATCTTTAAATCACTCTCATATATTGTATTAATGATATTTGTATGTATTTTAATGTTTTTTTTAATGAGAAAATAAATTTTTTCTAAACTGCACATTATATACTGTTGGAAGAAAAACTTGTATCTCCATTTTTGTCGTTTTTCAAGTTTTGGCATTTTTGAACATTTGAAAAAGAAATTAATAATCTGCACATATACAAAACCATAATTTGAAGGGCACTCTTTATTGGGAGGTGTCTGTCCCAAATTGTGAAAATAATATAAAAAATGTGGGTTTTTTTTTAATGAATTTTTTTTGAGTAAAGTAGATTTTGTTTTTAATTATCATGAGTTTAAATAAAAAAAATTTAAAAACCTCAAAAATGAAAAACAAAGCTTTCTCACGTGTTCACATCACTCCTGACATAGTCTATGGACAGAGCCTTATTTCAGCCACACCCCTACATTTTGCAGCAGGAAGTATGACTGCATCCCTGATCCTCATGGCCACAAGGTGAGCAGTTAGTCATGCACTGACTAGCATTTTTGAGTTGTGCTCAAAATGAGCTAAAATGGTCACTTTTGAAACATGTGGCAAAGTTTTTCAGTGACAATATGGAAGATTCAATCACTAATTACAATGCAAAACGCTGCTGTCGGAAGAAAACCTTGTATCTCCAAAATAGTAACTTTACAGGAGAAGGAAAAAACATACTTCATTTTCAATGTAAGTCAATGGAACCAGAATTTTTCCCATATCAGTTTGGGCAATTTATTTTAGGCCACTCATCACAAAATTTACAAAAAATGTAAAGAGTAACAGATACTTTCAAATTATGTCAAAAACTGAAAAATGCCAAAAATGGAGATACAAGGTTTTCTTCTTAAAGGAACGAAAAGTATTTTAAAGAAAAAATACAATGTACAGGGTATTCACAGCAAAAAAGATTTTAGTTCAAAATCGACATCAATTAAAAGTCTTGTGTGTTTCCACTCTCACTTTGAACTAATTTGGTAGAACAATCCATGCATACACACACACACACATTTATATAAATATATAATGTTACATAATAAAATCTTCTTCTTTCGGCTGCTCCCTTTAGCGGTCGCCACAGCGGATCATCTGCCTCCATCTTGCCCTATCCATTGCCTCCTCTACTTTCACACCAACCGTCTCCATGTCCACCTTCACTACATCCATAAACCTTCTCTGAGGTCTACCTCTTCTCCTTCTACCCGGCAGCTCCATCTCCAACATTCTTTGACCAATATATCCACTATTCCTCCTCAACACATGTCCAAACCATCTCAGCCTGGCCTCTCTGGCTTTATCTCCAAACTGCTCCACCTTCACTGTCCCTCTGATCTGCTCATTTCTAATCTTGTCCAGCCTTGTCACTCCCAACGAAAATCTCAGCATCTTAATCTCCGCCACCTCCAGCTCAGCCTCGTGTCTTTTAGACAGAGCCACAGTCTCCAAACCATACATCATAGCAGGATGCACTACTGTCTTGTAAACCTTCCCTTTCACTCTTGCTGCTATCCTTCTGTCACACATCAGCCCTGACACTCCACCCACTCCATCCTGCCTGCACCCTCTTCCTCACCTCTTTTTTGCACTGTCCATTGCTCTGGATGGTTGACCCAAGATATTTGAAGTCATCCACCTTTGCGACCTCTACTCCTTGCATCTTCACCTTTCCACCTGCCTCCCTCTCATTCACACACATGTATTCCGTCTTGTCTCTACTGACCTTCATTCCTCTCCTCTCCAGTGCGAACCTCCATCCCTCCAGATTCTCTTCCACCTGTTCTCTACTCTCACCACAGATTACAATGTAATCTGCAAACATCATGGTCCATGGAGCCTCCTGCCTGACCTTATCTGTCAACCTGTCCATCACCATTGCAAACAAGAAGGGGCTCAAAGCTGATCCCTGATGTAACCCTACCTTCACCCTTCACCCTACCTTTTACCTTCAATGTTACATAATAAAATGTTATTCTGAAAAGATCTTAATGCTTGGCCTACTATTATTAGTACAAAATGTACATAATTATCAATAACTGTACTTTATTATATGGCTAAATTTAATTTATTGACTTGCAAGTACATCAATAGCTTGTCTCTGAATGCTTATGCATTACATGTAATGTGACTTAATGTGAAAGTGTAATTCATTAAAAACCTGCATTGTAATGCTTTAAAGGCAAATTCAAAGCTGAGATACAAAGATACAAACATTCACTCACTGAATTTAAAAGCACAAAGGTGCCAACAAATTTCTTAATCTGCATTAATCTGGTTTGCTAACTGCTTACGTCATGTCCCTCAGCCTGCTGATTACATTACATTTGTGCTGTGATAAATAAATCTGTGCTCTGTGTTCACGTTTAGTTTAAAAGCCTCTGCACTCACTTAACATGTGACTGATATGGGCTGATATCGGCATTTAGAGAATGTAAGGTCAACATTGCATTTGATTACAATACAATATAACAATAACAGCACAGACACTGCAATTGACCTTTGAGGATCTGATAAGATGTGTAATATTCCTTGCAGGTTGCAGTTCAATATGCTTTTTAATTTTGTTACTTCACATGTACTTACAGTATCTGAGTAAATTATATTTTAGAAGTTAATTACATAAGTATAACATAAGTGTTTATTTGCTAAAAACAGAATAAATACTAATAATATTAATACAATAAATAGTGATTTAATGCCTTTCAATTGTTTAACTGCTAACAAATATTGTCTGTGTTACAGCCCAGCATAAATTGTAGGTAGTAAGTACCTGATTTATTCAACCAGTTATTCATTAAACTATCAAATTTGCTGCTGCAGGAATTTAACAAAGCCATATAATGGCTGGTGGCACCTGAGAAATCTGGAACCAAACTTGTGTTCGTTTAACTAACTCACAGTATCTACTTATAAATAAGATCTACTTACAATCACTGGCCACTTTATTAGGCACACCTTGCAAGTAAAAGGTTGGACCCTCTTTTGCCTTCAGAACTGCCTTAATTCTTTGTGGCATATTTTCAACAAGGTGTTGGAAACATTCCAATTTTGGTTGGTTATTTGAGTTCCTGTTGCCTTTCCATCATCTCGATCCAGTCTGCCCATTCTCCTCTGACCTCTCCCATCAACAAGGCATTTTCGTCCACACAGCTGCCGCTCGCTGGATATTTTCTCTTTTTCGGAGCGTTCTCTGTAAACCCTGGAGATGGTTGCGTGTGAAAATCCCAGGAGATCAGCAGTTTCTGAAATACTCAGACCAGCCCGTCTGGCACCAACAACCACGCCACGTTCAAAGCCACTTAATGCTGATGCTCGGTCTGCACTTCAGCAAGTTGTCTTGACCACCTCCACATGCCTAAATGCATTGAGTTGACATGTGATTGGCTGATTAGCTATTTGTGTTAACAAGCAATTGAATACACTTTATTGTACACCTATTGTACCTGGCCATTGAGTTTATATAATTACTATTTCTTATACAGCAAGATTTATGTATTTATGTATTTAATTTACTGCATTGGTGTTTGTATGTATTATAATATGATGTTTAAACAAGCAAAACCACATTTACTGTCCATATAAGTGGTTTTAATCAATTTTCTTTAAGGTGAATTTCATCTTTTTCTTTTTAATTTCTGCATAATTACCCTGTTGAGATGTAAACAAAGTCATTTACAGTGATTTGATCTAAAATACTTTGTTCTGGAAAAACTTGGGAGTCAGAGATGTTCACAGTGTTTGTGATAGGAAAACTGTGAAAAAAGATGACCTGAAATGGTTAAGAATACACTGTCTGATGTCTAATGATTGAAAGAATAGTTTTGCAACAGAGTTCTGATGTTATTCGTTTGTGGCCTCTTTTTTCCCCCATCAGTTTTTTTTTTTTTTAATTCTGTCTGTGTTTATGCTTATGAATACATTTGTTTTGTTCATGTTTATAATTACACAGCTAAAAGACATTGTGTGTGTAAATATGTTCTGGAAGTATATTAAATAAAGAAAACAACAGGGCCTGAATGCTTGTTTCCCCCCCTGGTTTGTTTGCTCAGTTTGTAACTAAACAGTGCAAAAATTAGAAACACTTGTATCTGATAACTGTGCGTGCAGTTTTTGAGGTCCACATTTGTTGTAAATTGAACACTGTGAAGAAACACACATAGGTTTGAACGCTCCTGGTGGGTTTCGTTCATTTTTAAGTGAAAATAAGTTAAAACATCCTCTAGACTTAAATATGTATTTACAATAAATGGCCATTTGCACAGGCCACCATTTACGTTTTAATATTTAAAATATGTTACATTTAATAAATACATTGTAATTTTGCGTTTAAATATGCAGAATGGTGCTCTCTATAAAGGATTTGCACTTATTTTTACTTAGAAAATCAATAACATACACTTTGACTGGGGGTGCCTAAACTTTGATTTTACCACCAGAGTGCGCTGTACATCATCATTTTCTTCTGAAGGAGAGGGCTGAGGGTTGATGTATGGGTCTTCATATGCCCCTCCTCCAGACAATATGGATACAAACAATAAGAAGTCAGGAAGTTCCGGATAAGATGCTTTTCAATGGATTTACTTAGAAATAATATCTCTCCTCTCTTTAACTTCTCTCTGTGTCTCTCTGTTTCATTTTGACCCTCCCTCTATGTCTCATATAGCTCCCACCCAAAATAATCATACACTATGTGTGCATGTGGGCACTTGTGTGCAGGTGTGTGTGTGTGGGTGTGTGTGGGTGGGTATAGGTGTGTGTGTTCTGGAGTTAGATCAAAGCTAGACGTTCCTGCCCGTAGAACAATAGAAAGCCTTTTAGGCCGGGTGTAGGGAGTACGTGGTGTGTGTGTGTGTGTGTGTGTGTGTGTGTGTGTGTGTGGGTGGGTGTGTGTGTGTGTGTGTGTGTGTGTGTGTGTGTGTGTGTGTGTGTGTGTGTGTGTGTGTAGGTGTGTTTCCATATAGATGGTTATTAGGGGTGAGGAGTTATAATTCAGCATATGTATGCAGGAAACTATGCATTATGTCAATAGAATCCAAAGAATCCTGCAGACCCTCTAGAAGCCATTCTGCTGGTGGAATAGAAGTTGAGTTGAATATTTGTAATTATTAATGTAATAAAAAATAAACTCTTTTCAGATTAACTTGGCACTCTTTGTGTGAAATGCTGTGGCACTGTGTTTAGCTACTGTAAGAGATAGTATACAGTTAAGGTGTCACAATTATTTGAATAAACCTTAGTTACTCATTTTAAACAAAAATAATCAAATGAACTCTGACCCAGATTGAATCAGCAGAGATTAACTGGAAGTCAGTGAGAATGTACTTCTGTTTCTCTCCTGTTTCTCTCTCTCTTACAGAAACAAAGCTGGATTTCCCACTCATTTGTGTTATAGATTTTTTCCGCGTAGAGTTCTTGTCTTATTCCTAAGTCCTTTTGAAAGTTTGCTTGTTCGTCTTTTACCAGCAAAGTATTTTGGAACATTTCAAAGGCTATGCATAATTAGTTTTAGCTCAGTTATATCTATTTGTTTTGTTTGGCCCTTACTGAAAATGCTTATGGATAGATTAATGGTCAACATATTGAGACAAGTGCTGTGGATTGATGAAGTGAAAATGGAGCTTTTTTGCCACAATCACCATTTGTGCATTTGAAGAAAAAACTGCATTTGGGAATAACATTTGATGAAAAACACACCTTTTAACATTTGATGAAAAACAAAGCATAAGAATCAATCTGTTATGCTTTTGGGTTGTTAGGCAGTTTTTTACTATAAGGCACTGTTTCTTACAGTAAGACTGTAAGCAAAGACTGATTTACACCCTCATTTATATCACCTTTTCACCACATGGAGTTTTTATATTATTCTTAAGTCTTTGAAGCCTCTTAAACTCATTGGAGCTACCTTTGGTTCCAAAACGTACTTCGTTATGTTCTTCATAACGTTAATAATTCATAAGCTACATTCAAAAAGGGAGGTGTCATATGAAAGCTTTCTTTCCAGTCAAATAGATGGATGATGTAATTTTAAACTCTTATAATAAAAGAAGCTGAACTTACAATTTTTTTTTCCTACTGAAAGTCGACCCATTTTTCCACAAATCTGGGTTTTGGCTTTCAGCAGTAAATTGTAAGTATATAGCAATATGTGTGTGATCATAAAACACATTTTCTGTTCATTTGAGGAGAGCTGTTACAAAATACCTACCTTCCACCCAATGACTGCTGGGATAGGCTCCAGTACCAAAAAAAAAATCAGTTTTGGTGTTAACAATGTTTTTTGCTTGGAGGAGATCCTTGCATTCAAAGCTTTGACAGCTGTGGAGAATCTCACAGAAACATCTGCATTGGATTCTACTGATACATGTGATTAGTAATCTAGCAATCTGGCTCTGGGAAACCAGCCCACAGTGTTTTGCAGACTGTATTACTGGTATAGATTTATTGAGTTACTTTGAACATTTGGATAATTCTTACTTGTGTTTAACTGAAAAAATTAACTGGTGAAGTGAACAGTGGGCTAGACTGACAGGAAACTGGCCGCTGATCAAATTTGCTGTCTATGCTTGTTTTTATTGCTTTTTGATTTATCACAGGATCAGGGACAAAATTTAGCAGTCTACAGTAAATGTTCTGATGGATTTAGTGCATTTAAGGGACTAAGGAAAAATTCAGTCAGATAATTCAGCAAATAAAATTAAGTTCACTCTATCCTTTACCCACATGCAATCACTCAGCAAATGCATGATTGATGTTTGAGGTTTGATTCTTTAGTTTTGCACTGGAGCCAAAGTAGAGACTATCAGAGTAATGGAATGGAATTACACTGAATGGAAATTTGAATACCCCCAGCCAGATGACATGTTTTGTAGATTTTCTAAGTGAAAGTACATTAACTCATGCATTAACCTCTGCACTCATGCAGGTTACCACATATCCTGCACTATTACAGACTGTAGTCCATCTGTTTCTCTTCATACTTTGATAGCCCCATTTCACCCTGTTCTTTAGTGGTCAGGACCCCAACAGGTCCACCAAAGAGTGGGTATTACGTGGGTGGTGGATCATTTTCAACACAGCAGTGACACTGGTGTGGTTGTGGTATGTTAGCAGGCATTAGTTAATTAGTTAAGGGGAGTAGTTAAGTAACGTGTTACTTTTTGTAGTTAGCTACAAATATTAGTAGCTAGTAGCTAGTAGCTAGTAGCTGTAGCCGCTACAGTTCTATGAAATAGAATAAAGTTAAAAGGGGCTAAAAAGGCAGAGTAAGAGGTAACACCCTGAAATGAAACATGGCCACACTTCTGACCACCCCAGTTACGGAAAGTGAGAAAGTCAGCCATCATTAGTGAAGCATCAGTTCTACTTTCTGGTGGAAATCTGACATCAGAACAGTTACCAGTTAGTTATGGGACTCTACTGAGGCTTATTAGGCTAATTTGAGGCTAATTTACTCAGCAAATAGGCGGGAGAATGTGTACGCTCCTGCTAACAAAGTATGCAGAGAAAAAAAGACTACAGTCTATAATTGCAGAACTATAAAGTGCACCTCTGTGGTAAGTGGACCTGATAAAATGCACAAAGAGTGTAGGTATAAGTTTTTTTTTAGCTATTTATATGATATGCTTTTGATATGAATTGTACTTTGGTACTTTTCTGAATTGCCACTAGAGGGAGATCTACAGTGCGATGACCCTCATTTTTTCCACTTATCTGATTTTCATGAGTGAACAAGTACAAAGTGCAGTGCATTATCTGAGACAGGCTTTGTTTGGCTGACAGCAAAGCCAGTGGCCATTTATTCTGTCTTAGTCTGATCCTGTTTGCATTTTGGTGTCTCATGCACTGACTACAATCTTACAACTGCGTTTCCACTTTCGCTGGGCAAAATGTAACTAAAACCAAAATGCAGTGATGTAAAGTTCATTTAAACCCTGTATTTAACTGAAAATAGTACATTTATTATCATCTGAAATATATGCTCATTTTGAATTTGATGCCAGTAGCACATTTAAAAAAGGGACGGGGCAACAAAAGACTGGGAAAGTTGTGTAATGCCAAAAAACCTTGGTGGTTAATTGCAACAAGTCAGTAACATGAGTGGGTTTAAAAGAGCATCTCAGAAAGTCTTTCAGAAATGAAGATGGGAGGAGTTCACCACTCTGTGAAACAGGGACATGTTTTTTCCATTACTAGTATATCCCCATCTGGGCTATTTGATCCATTATCTTATAATGAGAGAAAAAAGACAGATACTTTGCTGTCTTCCTATTTAAAGTCCAATTAAGTCAAATTATTAAGACAGCCCAGAAACCAGAAAGTACCTTTTTAAAGTTAAAACTCCAGTTTTGTTAACTAACAGTGCTGTCAAATGACACATTTTGTTGAACATAAATAAACACATGCCATGACTTAAAAAAATAAACAGGTGCCATAATGATATACTGGCTTGAGACATGCCTGAACAGACTTGGGACTTGAATTAAGATTTGACTGTACTGACTTGGGGCTCAACTTGAGTCTCCACTTTATTGACTTGGGACTCAACTTGAGACTTGTCTGCACTGATTTGGAATTTGAATCTAGACTTCCCTGTACTGACTTGGGACTTGAATCTAAACTTGCATGTACTGAATTGACACTTGAATTGAAATTTGTCTGTATTCACTTGGGACTTGACTTGAGACTTGCTTGTGTTGGCTAGGGATTTGACCTGAAATTTGTATTGACTCTGTTCTTAAATTGTGGCTTGACGAGATATGGGTCAAGAGATCAGGTTTTCTTACAGCAGTCACAATATACTTTATTCTTAAAAATGTCGCCTGGCAACAGAATAAAGCTGTAGATGAGCGTGGTGTTTGTCACATAGAGGGCAGTAAATAGAAGAAAACTTGATATGATGCTTTGATCAGTGTGGGAACAATTTGTGGAAACATATGGTTGACTGTGCTCAGCTGTGTGTGTGTGTAAGTGTGTGTGTGGGTGTGTGGGTGTGTGTGGGTGTGTGTTTTGGTCTGCTTTTCTCTTCACAGTTGTTGTGTGTGCTCATATTTTCCTGTAGTACATGCTGTATTTTGTACTAAAACATTTTATACCCTCACAAGCCCCCCTCCCCATCTGTGAGTTGATGAGGAATTTCCCTGTAATCATGAGGGACAGAGGCAGAGAGAGGGACACTGAGTGAAATAAAGCTTCAGTTGTGCTGTTATTTTTGTGTCTGCCTGATATTGTTTAAAAGTAAATTGATCAGAGTGGAAACCTTTCTAGGCTTTCAGAGAAGCCCTGATGATTTCTGGGAATTTAAAAAATCTGTAATTTTTAGTTGATGTTTGTTCAATAGAATCATACTTCTATTTAAACTCTGCACATACTGAAGTAATAATCTTATTTCATTGTTAAGGTTTTTTTGTAGAAACAAAATTGTTAATTCTTGAAACACTGCAGTGGAACTTCTTAGCACATGCAGTATCTATTAGCATAGGAACAACAGTTTGTTAGATGAGTTCCTTCTCTTTTTAATTCACACTTTGTCTTGGGAATTGCCATTAAAACAAGACTCAGCCAAGCACAAATCCACCAAAACTGACTTAATTTACTCACTACTCACCTCTGGTTATAATATTATATAATTTTACTTTTAAGAACAGCAGACTGAAGTCTGTCCACTGCACCTGTCACTCTAGTCCCAAACTGACCTCAATTTGCATATTAGTGTGTGTGTTTTTGGGTGTGTACATGTGAGTGTCTAAGTGTGTGAAAGACATTGTTGAATACCGATGACCAGTGTGGTCTGGTTCCAGGAAAAAATGAGTCAGCAAGAGATTCCTTATCCCCTTAAGCTCTCAGTCTCACTCTCTTTCTCTTTTCTATCTCTCTCTCTCTCTCTCTCTCTCTCTCTATCTGTCTGTCTTTCTCTCTTTCTGCACATGTCCATTTCTCTGCTTCTCCTTCTCTCTTTGTGTGTGTCAGTTTTCCATTCCCCCGGTTCTGAACCTGGGGTTCTCTCCATGAGTGGGTTGCCTTTCTCAACAGCTGGTAAGAAGCCGTTGCACCAGAGCTGTATTAAATCTTTTCATTTCCATGAGCTGAAGGAGATATGTGCCTCAAAATGGAGAGCTAATCTTTCTGTCCCTGAGGGTCTGTGGCTTTCATGGAGGCTCCTGTACAAATGCCCCTTACCTAAACGTTCCAGAGACCTCCAGTGGAGGATCCTTCATTGTGCAGTACCTACAAATGGGTTTGTGTCAATATGTAACCCTGCTGTTCAACCACTTTGCCTTTTCTGTAATAATCCTGATACTGTTTTTCATGCATTTTCCAACTGTCAAAGGGTAGGTCCTCTGTTCAAGCTCTAGGACAGATCACTTGGAGGACTGAGTCCTCTGTTCCATCTCCAGGACAGAGTGCTCAGGGGACTGAATCCTCTATTCGAGCTTCTAGACAGAGTGCTCAGAGGGCTGGGTCCTCTATTCGAGCTCTTGGACAGAGTGCTCAGAGGGCTGGGTCCTCTTTTTGAGCTCCTGGACAGAGTGCTCAGAGGGCTGGGTCCTCTATTCGAGCTCTTGGATAGAGTGCTCAGAGGGCTGGGTCCTCTATTCGAGCTCCTAGACAGAGTGCTCAGGGGGCTCGGTCCTCTTTTTGAGCTCCTGGACAGAGTGCTCAGAGGGCTGGGTCCTCTATTCGAGCTCTTGTATAGAGTGCTCAGAGGGCTGGGTCCTCTATTCGAGCTCCTAGACAGAGTGCTCAGGGGGCTCGGTCCTCTTTTTGAGCTCCTGGACAGAGTGCTCAGAGGGCTGGGTCCTCTATTCGAGCTCTTGGACAGAGTGCTCAGAGGGCTGGGTCCTCTTTTCGAGCTCCTGGACAGAGTGCTCAGAGGGCTGGGTCCTCTATTCGAGCTCCTGGACAGAGTGCTCAGAGGGCTGGGTCCTCTATTCGAGCTCTTGGATAGAGTGCTCAGAGGGCTGGGTCCTCTATTCGAGCTCCTAGACAGAGTGCTCAGGGGGCTCGGTCCTCTTTTTGAGCTCCTGGACAGAGTGCTCAGAGGGCTGGGTCCTCTATTCGAGCTCTTGGACAGAGTGCTCAGAGGGCTGGGTCCTCTTTTTGAGCTCCTGGACAGAGTGCTCAGAGGGCTGGGTCCTCTATTCGAGCTCCTGGACAGAGTGCTCAGAGGGCTGGGTCCTCTATTCGAGCTCTTGGATAGAGTGCTCAGAGGGCTGGGTCCTCTATTCGAGCTCCTAGACAGAGTGCTCAGGGGGCTCGGTCCTCTTTTTGAGCTCCTGGACAGAGTGCTCAGAGGGCTGGGTCCTCTATTCGAGCTCTTGGACAGAGTGCTCAGAGGGCTGGGTCCTCTATTCGAGCTCCTGGACAGAGTGCTCAGAGTGCTGGGTCCTCTTTTTGAGCTCCTGGACAGAGTGCTCAGAGGGCTGGGTCCTCTATTCGAGCTCCTGGACAGAGTGCTCAGAGGGCTGGGTCCTCTATTCGAGCTCCTGGACAGAGTGCTCAGAGGGCTGGGTCCTCTATTCGAGCTCCTGGACAGAGCGTAAAGGGGGCTGGGTCCTTTATTCAAGCTCCTGGACAGAGTGTTCAGAGGGCTGGGTCCTCTATTCAAGCTCCTGGACAGAGTGCTCAGAGGGCTGGGTCCTCTATTCAAGCTCCTGGACAGAGTGCTCAGAGGGCTGGGTCCTCTATTCAAGCTCCTGGACAGAGCGTTCAGGGAGCTGGGTCCTCTATTTGAGCTCCTGCACAGAGTGCTCATAGGGCTGGGTCCTCTTTTTCAAGCTCCTGGACAGAGCGTTCAGGGGGCTGGGTCCTCTATTCGACCTCCTGGATAGAGTTAACAATTTGGAAGTCCTTCAATGAATAATAAAGGGGGCTTTTTGGGATAATTTGCTATGAACAACTGTTGCTAAATTGGGAAAGTGATAAAAGTAGATAAAAGTCATATCATATAAAGGTAATACATGAACATTTCTCTCCTACATTTCTCTCACTCTTATATCTCTATCTCTCTCTTTCTCTCTCTCACTCACTCGCTCTTCCTCTCTATTTCTCTTTCTGCTCTCTTCCTCTGCCCGTGTCTTCTCTCTGTCCATCTTTCTTTTCATTTTTTGTCTATTTGCTAAATTGCATTTTATTGCTTTAGTTATAATTTGACCACTGTAGAATTCTAGAAATTGATGTTGTCTTTTGAAGTTTCCATTTTATTGTATTGTGTACTGAGAGCAGTGGATTGAAATGTTTTGTATTTGAATTATATTACTGTATAATATCACTGTATTATCTTCTACTTCAATAGTAGAATTGTCTGTATTGTATATCTATGAATGCAATGATAAAACAGAGACACTTTTCATTTCAGTACAGCATCTTCCCACAGATTGTGTATAAGTGTGTGTGTGTGTGTGTGTGTGTGTGTGTGTATGTGAGTCATCACAGTGACCTAGAGGGACAGAGAACTCCATTCCATTCCATAGGGAACATCTCTCTCTCTCTCTCTCTCTCTCTCTCTCTCTCTCTCTTTGTTCTTCACATTTCCTCTCCTCTTTTCTCCTCATCCCCTCTTCACATCCTCCTCCTCTCCTGGCCCGGTGCCAATCACTCACAAATCATCCATTTATTGAGCTTGGGCACTGACATTTGGAACATGTTTCCAGGAGCTGATGTTATGGAATATCAGAGAGGGAATATCTCACTGTGTGTGTGTGTGTGTGTATATGTGAAGGGCTGAGTTTTGACAATTTGTGATGGATGACAATTATTTGAATCAAAAGTATTAATGCAAGTACTGTAGCATTATTAAAAATACATGAACGTTTTAAGTAGGTACCGCATTTTCAACTGCATTTCAAGGAAAACTCCAGTGTTTGCCAACCTAATGTCAATAACCATTAATAAAAATTCTGATACATTTCTCTTTACTTTGAAAAAAACCCAACTGACTCAACAACCACTTAATTAGTAATTCAGAGTGAAGTGAATGGGCATTTACTGAATTCTTTAAATATGCAATACAAATTGTCGTACCAAAGCAGTTCTGTCTTATCTAAGTTTTATCTAACTTTTCATTACACTAAAAACGCAATCCCAGTTACTGTCTTCTCCCTAAAGGCCACTACACACTGGATGCTGTATCCAGAACATGCATAAGTGAGAGTGCTGACAAATATCAAGCTCAAGTTCATTGTTTGCTCTGAATGTATAGAGTTAATGCAATGAATCGTTCAACATCATTCACATCATCACGTATGAGTTAAATGTAAACTTGCTGTTTTCAAGCTAAAAGGTACAAGGTAAAAAAGACTAGACTAGTAACGCACCATTAGCTTCTGTCTGCTTATCATATAAATTTTAGACTGACTTTCATGAGGCGGTACTGTTCAAAAAAATGTTTTTTCGAGGGCTCTTTCGTAGAGGCAGTGGTTCTATTTATAACCATTATAGAGTCACTTCATGCTTAAATGAATCTTTGCATGGTGAAATCATTCTTCATATTGATGGAGAACATATTGTGAAAAAAAGGTTATGTGTAGAACCTTTTTAAAAATCATTCTATATAGCACCTAAAAGGGTTCTGCTACTGTTACAAGGTTGACACCGTATTTTTCTATTCTCTATCAGTCTCTATTCTCTGTTCACAAGAACCATTTCAGCATTCAAAGAACTATTTAAGCATGTAGTTGTTCTATATAAAACTGATGGCTCTAAATAGAACCATTGCTTTTACTAACAACACTTGATCATTTGTGAGCATCATCTTCCAATAATTTGTGTGGTCTGGTTCAGGGTTTAATTAATTGAGTAATAGTAAAATGCTGAGTGGTTTGCTGTGATGCTCAGAGAAACCGAGCATTGCTGGGACTGTTGATGCTGAATGTCGGCGGTGGTGTGTGCACCCTTGTTGAAAACACGGGTTTCTAATGTTTTTTTACATTGCACAATGCAGCACATTCAGTGTACAGTGACTTTAAGGTTTTCTTGTATCATTGGTAATAGCCTGAGTCTGTGAAAACTCTGCCCACACCACTAAACTGGTTATAAATATCCATAAATGATTCCCTCTGGAAGACTACTAAAAAATGAAAAAATAAAAAAGAAGCTAAGATTCTTCTGGTGTCCTCAGAACAATGCACTGGCCATCTCAGAGGTCAGACCCCACTATCATTGAATGTGTTTGTGGTTACTTGGATTAGAAAAGCAGAAAATGCAAGCAACTTCCAAGATTGAACTTTGGGGGTGTGGAAAAATATCTCTGCAGTTTTCTATGAGAAACTGAAAGCAAGAAAAGAATAGAAACTGCAATAAATGCAAAATCTTGACACACTAAGTATTGGGAAAATGTTATCATAGTTTGCAGGCCTCTGTCTAATTTTCTGCTAATATTCGTCCTCTGCTTTTTCATGACACAGAAAAATGAGCATATTGTAATGGCAGTTTTGACAGAAAATAAATTACATGTGGTCAGTGACTTTTGCACAGTACTGTATATGATGCTGAATCCCAGTCTGTTATAATGAGTGAGCTTGCATGCTTGAAAAATCAGATAATATGAATAGTGCTATTGTTTAAGTTACTGACCTTCATCTTGTGCCTTTCTTTTCATTCTCTTGTTTAGTGCCCCTTCTTTGCTTAATGCAACACACATAACTAAGTCTCCAGCTTAATATGAATCACTGGTTTAAATCATTGATGGGGAAGTCATTCATAGTGGTTTGATGTAAAACGGTTCATGGCAGAGAAACTTACTCTTTGTGAAATTGATTTCTTTAAATGGTCCCAACACCTACAATTCAGATAAACACATCTTATTTACTATCCAAAACCACCAGCCAAGGCTAAGTGCTATGCTGTATCTGTGTGTGTATGTGTGCACACATGTAGGTGGTTTGCTGTGTATGTGTGTTTTTACAGAAAGGCACGAAAGAGAATTATGTTTTACTACTCAGTATTTTCACATATTATGGGATGGTTTAATGATAGATTTAAAAGCAAAATAAGAAAATGAAAAGCATAAGCATCTTTATTTGAAGGCAGAGAACATTAACCACAAACCCAAAAGCTGATTTAGATGCGATTTTCTCAGAAGTGTTTGATTAAAAGGAGAGAAGCAGAAAAGGAGAAGGTGTATAATGTTTCTTTTAATCAAAGGCTTTTTCATGTGGCTCTAAGATGCCAGCATGTTCATTCTTTTGACAGACTTGGGTGGGGGTTGGGAGGGATAAGGGCTACATGATGCAGGTTAAAAAACTGTAAACAAATTATTTACTGTTCTAACTTTCACAAGCAAATAACTTGGTTATCTAAAAAAATTATTGTATTTCAAATATCCAACTTATGTAAGCTTGAAGTTCAATTGCTCTGTTAACTTAGCATTAGATCTTCCATGAACCCAGAATTGTAACCCCTTAAATAGCCAGGGCTCACTGGCAGGCCAAAGGTTTTATTACACTCTTCTATAACCTAAGAATAGCTTTACCAGTTTGCATAGAAGTCCCGGTAGTTACTGAATAACAAGCTTTTTTAAGGTGTGAAGGCAACTTGGTTACTTTCTTTTCTGAAGGTAAGTCACTGAATAATTTTTTAACAATGATTAAAAAGCAAAGGTTCAGCCTAAAAGCTGAAGGTTCTAAACAGGCTACATTGCTAAAATGTTAGTACTCTGGTGTTATTATTTTATAATTAACCTTTTTAAATCATACTTTGGTGTTTTATATGTTCATTTTTTCTGTTGTTTTGGATGTAAAATTTCTCCCATCCATAATTGTTTCTGTATGTATGAAAGTGCAGTATGGGTAGTTAAGGAGTGATTTTAATCGAGTGTGAATCTGCAGTGTGTGTAGTTTTTACAGTCTGACAGTAATAACTGTGGAGTAATTTTAATCCAGTATAATTCCTGGAATGGTCAATCAAGAAAACTGTAAACTTTGAGCACTTCTGCTATAAAGAGCCTTCCTCATCATACTTGGCAACACATGATACAGCTTATAGTTGCCACCTTTTGGTTTATTTTTAAAATTTGTAAATAGAACAGCAACAAAATCCTCCATATTTGTTCTTTTGTTAAGATTTAAATTACAGTACCAGTATAAAACAATTAAAACATGATTTTCATCATATTACATGAGATTTCAGAAAGGTACAACGTACAGAAATATATAAACACTTAATTTATGCAGTAGTATTAAGTTGCAGTGTTACACAGATATAACTCATATGCTGTATATTGTCACTAACGTAACAAAACCTCATCTCGCTGAAATGTTAACTTCTCAGGAGAAGGAAAAACATTCTTAACTTTAATATACATTAAAAGTACTTCTGAATAATTTCTATCAGTCCATTCATCTTGAAATTTTACAGGTTGTACAGGAAAGCTAGTGTTTTCAAATGAGGTAAAAAAAATTGTATTAAAAAAGAAAAGAAAAAATGAGAATGCTTTGATGTGACGACAATGTTGTAGAACATAAACATAGTGAAGTGGTTGCTAGGAAGCCTCCCATGGATTTGTGTGTAGGTACCCGTTAATCCAGAAGGAGACATCATTTTGTGTGATGGTGTTTAAGTGAGTGAGTATGCGTTTCCCTTAGTGCGTATTAGTCCCATGTGGCCAGTCCCCTGTGTCGAACAGGTGCGACACTACATAGTCCTGGTACTGCCCATCAATCAGTTTAGCGGCATTGTTTCTGGCAAACCAGCAGTCCACTATCTGACTGCCAGAGTAGATGCGTCTGCTCTTCTTTACCACGGCAATGGTACGCTCCTTCACCTTCAGTGCCAGGGGTCTGGGCTCTAGGTTGCCAGTAATGCTTGCTTCCTGTGTGTCATTTCCTTTTGCCGCAGTGATGTTTCCAGAAAGTTGTGTTAGTCCAACTTCTTCAAACAGAAACTGGCCTGAAAGGACACATGTACTCATTAGGGACACATGAAAACTTTTCAGCTTTGGATTTCGATTTCAGTTTTCAGCACAAACTTTGGCTTTGGTTTCAGGCAAGAATTTTCATTTCAGTGCATCAGTAATACTAATTAGTGTTTATGTGTGTGTTTCCTTCATAATTTAGGCCATGACTATTCATTTAATGGGCACATATTCCACATTACACATGTATTTGTTAATGTTCACCTGATTTTATGTAGCAGAAAAATGGGTTTTAACCTCTCTTCAGCTCTTACAATTAAAGAGGTTGTGTGTTGTTACTGTGTCTTTAAGATTCATGTTTGTACATGACATTTGTGCTTTGCTTTAATCACCATGTAACAAATGCAAGGTATTTATGTGTGTACTTACCTAACAGTCCATGTGTACTGTTGCTAAGTCCTTGGCTGTTTGCTATGTAGAAGCCCAGGTGGTCTCGCTGGTAAGGGGCGGGGTTTTTATAAGTATGCAACAGGATGATGAACCGGATCGTCTTCTGAATGGTTACTGTGACGTTGGCGTTAGCAACAATGGCCACACCAAGACTTTCACTTTCCACTGAGATGCTGGAGCTGCAGGGAAGGATCATGCGGTCACGTCCATCCAGGATAACCTTACGCGGGGTCACCTCAATGTACGAGCGCCGGGGTTTATCCACAACTACAATGATGGAGCTGAAATACGTGCGCTGCTGTTTGTGGCTACCGGCTGGGGCTGGAGCTCCAATCAGCTTACCGTTTACGGTCACACCTTAAGAAACACACACACACACACACACACACACACACACACACACACACACACACACACCAGTAGATAAAGTGAAAGACAGAATCTTGGTGAAACGTGGTACAATATTTTAAAGTGAAAAGTAAATTCAATTGACAACTTTTTTTTTCCAGAGTGCTGTGGAAAGTTATATGGTGAAAGTGTCAAGCACATTCAAGCTTGTGGTACTCCAGGAATACATTAACATCAGAAGCATTAATATTAGCATTTATAACATTACTGTCCTGTGTAACTAGATTGTATGCTTACCATTTCAACTTATTTGTAAATTCTTTAATTTACAGGCATTGGTTCAACTAGGGTAAATTGTTCAGCATTGATTAAAAAAATTGATTATACAGAAATTACTATGAATTGCTTAGTAACTGCTATAAATAGTGCAGTAACTGCTATAAATTAATCAGTAACTCCTATCACTTATCACATATTATGAATTATTCCATACTTACTGAATTATTCAGTAAATACTACAAAATGGCAATGTACACCATGAGTGAAAAAATGTAAAGCCTGGACACACCAGTGTGAGCCTTTTAAGGGGTTAAAGGTCTTTTCTGTAAATGTTTATTATTGTATAAATAGTACATGTTGTTGTTTACCAGACTGTTTGTGGTCAGTCACTAGTCGAAGGACGTCTCCAGCCTGTCCGTTGATGTTGAAACACACAGTCAGTTTGCTGAGAGGGAAATCCACCACAAAGTGAGGATCTCCATCCGCTACAGGCACAAAGACATAAAACAATTAGAAACTCATAAGTTACTCAGTACATATGCATAGTTGCTTCATATGCACAAAGTACAAACAGGATGATCCCTGTAACTACATTTATTCTGGGAAATCATGACAGACATGAAGCTATTTGTGAGAAGTCTGGCTGCACTTCACTCGCACTGTGAGTCAATTGCTTAAAGCGAGGCCTTTTCTCTTAATCTACGAGCCAGCAGTCCTCTCCTTTTCTATCTGATACCAAATGATCTCTAAGAGATTGAGGCATGGTGGTATATGGTTCTGCTTGGGCAGTGCTGCATGGTCACACAGCATAACAGCAGAGAGAAGTGCAGGTCAGAGCTCTGAGGCTTTGTTCACAGAAAACCCTTTCATTCCGTTAGTGTAGTAATCTCTGAGATGCCATCTCAAATTACCACTTAAATGGTGCTCTTTTCTAGAAAAGACCCTTTCTTTGGACTCATAATAACTAGCACAAAGCTTTGCACACACACACACACGTGTTTTTATATCTTGTCAGGACGTAGTGTCATGTATGTGTGCCTAATGTATTTTAAATGATAAAGTACTTACATGTAATAATGTGCTCCATGTGTATATGCAAGTTCCTAAATGTAATATTTCCTATGATTGTTATATATAGGAGGAAAAACTTCTTAACTTGAAATGAATGTAAAAAGATTTTTTTTCACAGAAATATACTTTGAACCTATTTCTATTGGTCCATTCATCATGCAATTTCACAGTGTGAAGGTGAGCCAATGTTTACAAATTATATGCAAAAGATGTCAAAAGTGGAGATCCGAGGTTTTGTCCTGAAAGCAATGATATGGATTTATAGACATATAATATGTATTTTCTAAACCTATAAATGATGCTAATCATAATCTCAGGAAGCAAAAAGGAATGGTTTTGTTCTTTTGATTTAAAAATTAAACATCTAGCTTTTTGCTCTGGTTTTACTAAGTGCACTCCTCAACACACCTCACACACAATCTCACACACGCCCCCATAATCTCTCAGGCTTTTCTCACCCTCTACTGCACTGCCTCAATTAGAGCCTGCAGTCAGCACTTGGTAGTACTTAACTTCGCTCTGATGAGGCCCCTCTACTCACATGAGCTAAATTACAAGCTGTTTTGACAGACACTTCTTCTGTTACACCGCTCTGTTCTTTCTGTTGCCTCACTAGTTACACACAAATACTGAGATGACATGTATTGTACCAACAGATGTTTCAGATGATCCACAAAGGCGAGGAATTACCGGATGTTTTAGAGAGGGTGACAGACTTTTTGGCAGTGTTTTTAACTCCATCTGCAGACAAAACACAAGGGTAACAGTGGTCAGCTTCAAATGAGTTACAGAGGCTGTTTAAAGGAGGCATATTTTACTTTTATCATAGTTTGTCTTTTATTTGTTTTGTTTATTTTTCCTGAAGACAACTTTTAATGTTTCAGTAATCACACATGCCAGAAACAATCATACACACACACACACACACACACACACACATATATATATATATATATATATATATATATATATATATATATATATATTTTTTTTTTTTTTTTTTTTTTTTTTTTCCAACCTCTCTTTATCCCTTGCAATTAAACAGGCTGTTTCTTACTGTTACTGTAACTTTTCCTTAATATCTTGACTTGGAAGCCAAAGCCAGCACTGACGGCTCATATACAATACATTATAGTATATACCCATTACTCCCAGAGTTAACATTAGCTTAGTGAGAAGGCCAACTCACCAGCAATTCTGGCTCACTGGTGCTGCAGAGGCAAGTTTAGAAGATAAATACTCAAATCTGAGCGAGTGAAATCAAGTGACTGGTGCTGGAGTGATAGAAAGACAGAATGTTTCTGATGATTTAAGTTACAGTTGGAGCTTTGTTTCTGCTCTGTTTCATCTGTTCATTTGCTAGAGCTGGCATGCAGGGTAGCTGGGGGGTGGAGTTTTGAAGCAGGGAGTCAAGGGACTGTTTACACCTTCCATAATCATGCATATTCATAAATCCTCACATTCTTAACCTTCCATAATCATGCATATTCATAAATCCTCACATTCTTATTAAGTATTGAGTTCAGGAACGCTCGTATGCCAGTTTGAAAATATGATATTAAGAAGCACTTTAAACAGATTGCCTAATGTTACTAAATATTAAAAGTTCAATTCTAGAGCACAACAGAAACACCTATTTTTTAATCTACAAAATTGTCAATGTGGCTCACAACTCACATCTAGCAGTCAGGTATTTAGCATCTAGCTAAATAAGTATTTAGTGTTCATCTACAGAAGAAACAGCCATGGATCTAATGAGTGCATATGTTTACAGAGTTTATCACTAAGCGACTGAACACAGCTGCAGAGGGCGGTGTTTGAGTGTTTCACCGTTGATCTTTTGTTGCTCAAACTGTTTGAACATGTCAGCAATGTCTGGCACAGAAACCATCTGTTTAATCATATTTTGATTATCATTTAACCTTCCTGTGGTGTTCGCGTCAAATCTGATCGATTTACAACTTAAAACACTCATAAATATTGTGTTTTACATCTGATTGCCTCAAGGCCTTATCATATCCTCCACACTATGCACTTGCACATATAAAAGTGATGATCACCTCTTTCATTGAATTTTGAGTGTTTAATCAATCGATTGTTACACCTGTGGTGTTCCCGGTCAAAAGTGACCGCCATAGGAAATGAATGGGTATCCAGATTATATTCATCCATCAGAGAGAAAACATCCTTATACACACCACCCCAACTCACTCACTCTCTTTGTATTTGCACTGCAGTTATTTTATGTCTAATTCTATAAATTCAGGTTAAACACTACTTTAAGACATTGTTCACAGCTAAAGAATGTTGAATAAAAATATGGTGGTGAAATTTTTTTTTTTTGCGCTAATTTAAGAGAAGTTAAAACAGACCGGTCAATTTTGACCGGGAACACTAAAGTAAGGGGTGGGAGGTGAAGAGGACAGGAGGGTTAAATTAGGTGTTCAGATTAGATTAGATATTAGATTACAGTATCACAGACCTAGTTAAGCATTTGCTTTTTTCAGGCTGAAAATATCTCATATAAAGTGCTACTACCATCTAACTTCAGTGGCTCAAAGGCTGGTGCATCCCTACCCAACAACTTCTCACTTTTTGCCATGCTGGCTGCTGGTCTCCGTGCAGGCTGCTCCTTCTTCCTGTGCAGGCTCTGGGGTATGCCTCCAGTGGACTCCTGATCTGGCAGCTGATTGGCTGCTTCTGAGTCTGTGGCCATTGGTGCTTCTGTAGGCTCCGCTAAAGTGCCAGCGGATAACACCTGTGGCGTTTCCACTACCATTTGTGTGAGTGGCGTAAGGAAGTTGTACTCTAGTGAGAGATTGGCGGCTTGCTGCGTGAATTTCTCTCTCTCGCTGCTCGTCTGGCTCCGCAGTCGTCCCTTTAGACCGTCCTTCACGCTCAGGAAACCCCACAGACGCTCAACGTATCCATCTGAATCAGGCCCTGCCTCAGCCTCCGCCAGCCGCTGCTTCGTCTCTTGCTCGCGCTGAGTCAGCAACACATCCTTCTCCAGGCGCAGGCTGCGGTCGCTGTTGCTGGCCGTCACCTGAATGTGGAGTGAGTCTGAGTTGTGATTGGCCAGCTTGCCAGCCACCACGATTTCAGAGCCGTTGAAGTAGTTGGGGAAAAAGTGCTGTGTGACGTATTCAACAGCATCTTCTGAGTAGTCCACGCGGATGTCTGACAGAAGAGGAGTGCCGATCTCATCGTAGAAGCTGCAAAGAAATAGTGGCAGATTCTGTTAAGTAACCTCAGTTGTCAATTAAAAGGCCAATTTTCCCCTAATGCCCAGTGTGTTTTTGTGTGTGTTTATGCACCAAAAACTGTCATCATTTATTATCACACCATCATTTTCCAAGTGAAAATCACTTAAGATTTTTCGACAATGCCATCTATCACATTAACATCACTCACAGCCTCTAAAAGAAGCTCCAGCTTGTTTGTCTCAAATGCAAAATCAGTATCAGTGCCTATAATAACATCCGCATAGGACACGTCCTTCACCAAGGTCTGACTTGTCAGACCTCTGTCTCATCAGATTCATCTGCTTGGGGGAGACGGAACCACAACTGGCACAACAAAAATGTTCTCCTTCACACTTGTGCAATTACACATTTTTACCAGAGAGGTCTCAAAATCCCCAGAATATACATAGTGTAGCTTTAAATGTGCAATTTTCTGCACATTTTTGTGCACAACTTATATTTGCTTTTTACAAATCAATTATTTGTGCATTAACACCGTCACATTTTTACCGTCTGTTGAGGACGCGCTCACTTACTTTCACCTAGAAAATGAACAAAACTTTTTGCAAAATTTGAGACATTTGTGAAAAAAAAGCCAATAAAGTTCAAATTTCTACTCCTGACATCTGTTTTGACTGGGTTTTTCATCACTTTCATGGTGTGAAGCAGCGATGTAGACTGCTGGATGTGTCAGGTGACTCACTTATTCCACAGCTAACGTGAATTCAAATAGAGATTCTTAAGCCTGAACCCGTTGACTCTCCCAGTGAACCTTTGTTATGAAACCCCATGAACGGGATGTGGACCAATCCTATGACTTTTTTGTGCTTGACATTCGACCTCAAGATATGCAGCAGTTCAGTTTGGGCTCATAGGTAAACAGCAGGACACACTCTTCAAACATGATGCTGAAGTGACTGAATAACAATTCACTCAACTCTCTTCCTCTCCTTCTCGTATCTCTCTCTCTCTCTCTCTCTCTCTCTCTCTCTCACACACACACACACACACATATTGCTTAGATCATGCAATGCAGTCATAGGGTGTGGGAGTCCTCATAAGGAGCTCCAAAATTTCACCATGCCTTTGCTAGTCACCCAACATTCAAAGCATTACTCAGGTTGTAAAAAAGCAGATCATACACCTTTAAAAATCAAACTGTTCTTTGAGAGTTCTTTAGTAAAGAGTTATATAACTATGACAACCCAAAGAACTATGTGAATGCTTAAATCAGGAGTACCCAGTCCTGGTTCTGGAGACCCTGCAGAGTCATCACCTGATCTAATACACCTGATCCAGGTGATGTCGGCCTTCAGGAGCTTCTGACAACCAGGACCAGGTGCGCTGGGTCTGAAAACTCCAGGACCAGGATTAAGCTTAAATGCTTCATTGCATGAATAAAAAGTTCTACTCTGTGATGTACAGGGTGAGTCAAGAGTCACAGGACACGGTTTTATTTGATTTTTTATTCTATTATCGACTTTGATCTCTGGGGTCATCTCAAACAAATTGTGTATGCTGAGAAAATCCGCAACAAACACCACCTTCAGCACCACATTGTGGAGGCTTGTAACAGCATAAAAAATCAAAATGGTGTCCTCTGACTTTTGACTCACACTGTAGACACTGATGTGTATAGACATAAAGAACCTTAGTACTTAGGTTTAGTATGGCACCAAAAAGGGTTCAGCTGGGCTATTTTTTCATGCAATATAGAGCCCCTTTGATCATTTTGTAAGCTGGTCAAATCAAAACTGGAAGCCATCAAGTATTACCATTTGGTCTCATCAATGAAAATGAACCAAAAAACCTTTCAGTTTGGTCATGCAGTAAATACTGACAGACAATGGAATCTGAGTTTTTTTTAAAGAAAACTGCAGGAATTTTTCCACATATCCAAAGTTCAGTCTTAGGTGTTTGTTGCATTTTCTGCTTTCTCACATTTGAAATGAACTTCGAATGTCAGTCCATTAAACTACATTTCAGATGTCTAGTTTTGGTGCTGATTAGTCTTTTTTGTGTTTCCTTTTCTCAGCAACAGATTCTTAACAGCTATTCATCCTTTCAGATCCAGTGTTGAGTTGAATGTGAGTCAAAATCAAAATGTGTTTTTTATTCAGAACTGAAGCAAGAAGGAAGCTTGATTTTTTCCTGTCTCTCAAAGATGAAAGCTTCAAGTACTGCTTTGATCATGTAGAAGGTCTTATATCGTTGTTCCATTTTCTCTTTATCTTTTAATAAACTCCAGTTTTGTGCACAAGATGCACGAGAAATCTGCAAGGCAGCTAAGGTGTGTTTGGGTAGTTGTTTGTGTAAATGTTATTGTCTCTGTGCAAGGGAGACATAAGGTCAGTCACAGCTTTAGGAACGGCTTTTGTCTCGAGGACACAGCTATGTGGCTTGAAAGTAAAGTGGACAAATTAAATATTGACAGATTCAATACTGTTCTTCGCATTTGAGGTATTTGTGTAATTTTCTGTTAAATATTTCTTCTGAAATTTTTTTATGGAGAATATACTGTGCTACAATACAAAAGTGTGGAATCACTTCAAAAGTGGGGAATCAAAGTGTTTAATTCATTTCTTCTTGTTTACTACAGGTGATTCCCAACTTTGAATGATAGTGTACATGGATATATACATTCACATAGACACACACCCCTTCCTCACCCTTTCAGCATGGCACTAGCATCCGCCTCCTCTGGAATTCTCCTCATGGTGCCACAGTTCTCTAGAGCCATTCGCTCCAGAAGCCTGTAGTCCACATCGTTACCCATGCCTATGGTAAAGATGCAGAATTTCTCTTGCACTGCAGTTTTGGTGTTGCCGAGGATGCTGGGGGTCTGTAGCTCGCCCACTGTGGGCCGACCATCTGTCAGGAAGATGATGAGGGATACACTGTTGTGATTGGACTCTGCACTTGTCGACAGGTAGTCACGCAGCAGCGAGGAGCCAGTCTGGATGGCATTGTTAATGTCTGTGCCTGGGAGCGGCGGACAGAGAAAGAGCAACAAAACACAGAGTAAAAGGTGAAATGATAGAAACTGGGTTAATGGCAATCTCTGAATTATTATGCTTGAAAATTATGAGGAGTCTCAATTTACAAAATGCCCACCAATTCAAATATATTCAAATAACCAGAAATGTTTTGGCTGATTGATCACAGGGAGAGAATGGCGTACATCAGATTTTATGTTAAACTTTTAAAGTTCATAGTGCTATCTGCACACCTAATTATACACTGCTCAAAAAAATAAAGGGAACACTTAAACAACACAATATAACTCCAAGTAAATCAAACTTCTGTGAAATCAAACTGTCCACTGAGGAAGCAACACTGATTGACAATCAATTTCACAGCTGTTGTGCAAATGGAATAGACAACAGGTGGAAATTATTGGCAATTAGCAAGACACACTCAGTAAAGGAGTGGTTCTGCAGGTGGGGACCACAGGCCACTTCTCAGTACCTTTCTGCTTTCTGGCTGATGTTTTAGTCACTTTTGAATGTTGGTGGTGCTTTCACACTCGTGGTAGCATGAGACGGACTCTACAACCCACACAAGTGGCTCAGGTAGCGCAGCTCATCCAGGATGGCACATCAATGCGAGCTGTGGCAAGAAGGTTTGCTGTGTCTGTCAGTATAGTGTCCAGAGGCTGGAGGCGCTACCAGGAGACAGGCCAGTACACCAGGAGACATGGAGGAGGCCGTAGGAAGGCAACAACCCAGCAGCAGGACCGCTACCTCCACCTTTGTGCAAGGAGGAACAGGAGGAGCACTGCCAGAGCTCTGCAAAATGACCTCCAGCAGGCCACAAATGTGCATGTGTCTGCACAAACGGTTAGAAACCGACTCCATGAGGATGGTATGAGGGCCCGATGTCCACAGATGGGAGTTGTACCAGACAGAGTCTGGAGACGCCGTGGAGAGCGATCTGCTGCCTGCAACATCCTTCAGCATGACCGGTTTGGCAGTGGGTCAGTAATGGTGTGGGGTGGCATTTCTTTGGAGCGCCGCACAGCCCTCCATGTACTCTCCATGTACCATGTAGCCTGACTGTCATTAGGTACTGAGATGAGATCCTCAGACCCCTTGTGAGACCATATGCTGGTGCCGTTGGCCCTGGGTTCCTTCTAATGCAGGACAATGCCAGACCTCATGTGGCTGGAGTGTGTCAGCAGTTCCTGCAAGATGAAGGGACTGAATCTATGGACTGGCCCGCCCGTTCCCCAGACCCGAATCCGATTGAGCACATCTGGGACATCATGTCTCGCTCCATCCACCAACGCCACGTTGCACCACAGACTGTCAAGGAGTTGGCAGATGCTTTAGTCCAGGTCTGGGAGGAGATCTCTCAGGAGACCATCCGCCACCTCATCAGGAACTTGCCCAGGCATTGTAGGGAGGTCATACAGGCACGTGGAGGCCACACACAACACTGAGCCTCATTTTGACTTGTTTTAAGGACATCACATCAAAGTTGGATCAGCCTGTAGTGTGTTTTTCCACTTTAATTTTGTGTGTCACTCCAAATCCAGGCCTCCTTGTGTGATTTTGTCAGCAAATTCAACTTTGTACAGAACAAAGTATTTAATGAGAATATTTCATTCATTCAAATCTAGGATGTTATTTGAGTGTTCCCTTTATTTTTTGAGCAGTGTAAATAGTTTTGCTTATGTGGTTTCTGATACTGTATGACACCCTGTTACCTATAAACATAGACAGACAAAATTCTGCTACTGTTTTCATAATGATATGTTTTCTAACAGTATCTCATCCAGTGTTAGGAAACAAATAAGCAAAAAAAAAAAGTCTGCAACTGCTTCTGCTGGCTTCAGTCTGAACATCATTTCTGAAATATGTGTCGGGCTCAGGTCAGGTTCAAATATTATAATCGTCTTCTCACACTTCCCCTTTCACAGATTTACCTGCTTTAGTTGCTTTTCATTCTTTATTCTTCCCTCCTATGCTCATTATTTTAAATTGTTTTTTAAGTCCACACATGTGAGACGGATGCAATAAAATGTGAATCAATTCATGAAAGTATAGTTTGGGGCAGCCAGAAAGACGTTTGTATGAAATTGTTTGGACAGGAATATATTTTCATATTATACGTAATATGTTCTATGTACAGAAAGAGTTTAGAACTAAAGAAGTGAAGGCTATTAACTTGCTCACATTTCATATATATATATATATATATATATATATATATATATATATATATATATATATATATATATATATATATATCCTGTAATACAGTAGATCTAATTGTTGGTATTTTGGTATAACTGTATGTGAAGGGCCTTCCACCCAGTGACTGCTGTGATAGGCTCCAGCTCCACTACGACCCAGAGGGATAAGCAGCTTAGAAGATGTGTGTGCGTATGTAAGGGTGTGGCAGAGAGAGAGAGAGAGGGAGTGTGAGGGACAGTGTATGGTGTGGCACCTCCAGTGGGTGAGATCATGTAGATGAACTTCTTGGCATCCCTCACGCTGTTGGGTGTAACGGGCACCAGCTGGCCTGGCTGCCAGACTCGTATGCGGTTGGAGAAAGTTACAAAGTTGAACCGATCACTTGGACGCAAGTCCCTCAGAATGGTGAACAGAGCCTCTTTAGTCTGCCAGAGTGAAAAAGGGGTGAATAACAAAAAGAACAACTGGAATAATATTAAAACAAACTAGCATGCAAGTCAAAATGGATCATAGATCTATACTCAAAATTCCTATGAAATGCAGTATCAAGCAGGGTCTCCAAGCTGGCTGAGCATTTTCTCTTGATGATAGGTGGGTGTGGTGGGGAGGGTGAAACTATAGTGGTCACTATAGTGATATTATAGCGGTTAATTATTTATCAGGATGAATTCATTACTTTTCAATGCAAGATTACAGGAAACCAAGAATTATGTCTATATCATATGATATTATGAATTATGCTTAATATGAAAAGGTATACAAACTAACAAAATAAAAATGGTCAATTTAGATTTCAAGGTAACTTTAATTCTCATCTTCATTCATTTTAGACAACCTCTGATAGGCTTGTAACATTAGTCACTGGTTTTCACTGATCAATCAGAAAACCTCTGTTTAATGATCACACCAATTTGCTTACATTACATTACAATACATTATTATATATTTATTAGTCATTTTTGTTCACTATTCTAATAACTCTTTTTGCTTTTGTTATGTTACTGTTTGCTCTCTGATTCTGACCAGAGGAGGACAGGTTCCAGTAAGTTTTGAACCCTGTTTTAAATCTTTCCTTGACTAACCCCAACTTATTGCCCACTTTGACTCACCACTTGGATTTTCATCACTCCTCCATTACACATGTGGCCACTCAGTGCAGAAAGGGAGGAGCCAACAGTGAGGAGTGGATGACACAAGTGGAATGCATTTGCCATCAGAAAGTCTCAGTGAGCTAAAAGGCTAGCAAAATTTTGCAATACAAAAGATTTTTAAGAAGTCTGAGCATAATGTACATAATGTGTGTGAGTAATGTCTTTGTTGCTTTAAACCTGGAGGAAGACCATGGTGTAGTGCCTTTCTTGTGTTTTGTTAGCTGTGCAGCCTTTAGCATGCTAACAAGTCAGGTAGCAGAGTAAAGTGATGGAGTTGTATAAGCCATCATGGAAAACAGATGGAGTAGTTGGTAACCTAAAGCCCAGCAAATCGAATGTCATGGTTTTAAAATGTTAAGCACTTTGAAGCAGCCTATTTGAAAAGGGAAATGCATCAGGACACAATGATTTCTGGGAAGTTCTGGGACACTGGTGCTTGCTTGAATCCCTGCTCCTCTGAGGCCTCATCTTAAACTCCTCACTTGAGTTAATAAAGAATTGAAACATGGCATGTGGGGATTCCCCTGCAGGGAAATGATGAGTCCAAGTGGACACAGGCTTCTTAAAACCAGTACTGAAATAGGAGGTTGTGTCCTCTCAAGTTTTCACTCTCTTGCTTTTAGTGAGTTTTTCCTTGCTTCTGTTGTCCTTGGCTTGCTCACTAGAGGCTTGGACCCAGATGATTCTGAAAAGCTGTCTTGTGACAAGGCACATTATAAAAAGTGCTATACAGATAAAATAAATGTGAACGGCTTGGCAACACATTAGTTATTTAGGTTGCTAGTATTAGCTTAGCTAGGCATAAGGGAATAGTTTACACAATTTTCTTTCCAAATGTAGTCGATCAGTTAGGACATATTTGAAGCACTTCTTTAGCTTTGCACTGGGGTAATAAGGCTAATGTAGCTAATGTACCCAATAATAGAAGCTTACACCTTACCAGTTAGCATCATGCAAACCACATGAAGACATTTGCAGACATCACACATGTCTTGGCTGATTGATTACACTTGAGGTAAGGGGAAAACTCTGCAAGTCAATTTTTTTGATAGAACTTTCCTTATAGCAACTGTAGTATGAAAAAGAAAGAAGAGACACACACTGACTAATACTAAATGCATTCCTGAATTGCTGCATCGGTAAAGAACAAGCCACGACAGACTATGGGTTCATTTAAAGGTGTTGATGTCATTACTCCATTTCAAAAGCAGCCGTTCAGAGTGTGAGTCTTTAATAGTCACTGTTTGTGTTACCTGTCTGATTTTGGTCCCAACCATAGAGGCACTGGTGTCAATCACAAACACAACATTCTTGGGTACAACAGGCAGGTCTTTGGGGGCAAAATAATGTACAAAATGTCCATCCAGAACCTGGGGAAAGAGGAGCTGTTAGTGACCTTTACTTCTTTGTGTGTGTGTGTGTGTGTTTGTGTAGTGTGTAGTGTATGTGAATGAGCCCAGAGTGATACAGCACAGCTGTGGGTGGAAGCGTTTAGGGAATAAACTATGTGAACTAATCAGTTCCTGAGGAGAGAGGTAATTACATTCAGTGTGGCTTGTTATATAAATATAAAAAGGAGTTCCTGTGAAGTTCATGTGAAAAAACGTTTTTTCATATTACAAAATCTGAAGCAGGTTCATAACATAAAACCCAATTTGTTGAAGGTACATCATTTTATAGGTACATAATATTATAAAATGATTCTAATATGATGCTAGTGCTTAACATCTTTATACAGGGAGGAAAATAAGTATTTGAACACCCTGCGACTTTGCAAGTTCTCCCACTTAGAAATCATGGTAGGGACTTCACAGTAGGGATGGTGTTTTTGGGATGGTACTCATCATTCTTCGTCCTCCAAACACGGCAAGTGGAATTAAGACCCAAAAGTTCTATTTTGGTCTCATCTGACCACAGAACTTTCTCCCATGACTCCTCTGGATCATCCAAATGGTCATGGGCAAACTTAAGACGGGCCTGGACGTGTGCTAATTTAAGCTGGGGAACCTTCCGTGCCATGCATGGCTTTAAACTATGATGTCTTAGTGTATTACCCACAGTAACCTTGGAAACAGTGGTGCCAGCTCTCTTCAGGTCATTGACCAGCTCCTCCTGTGTAGTTCTGGGCTGATTCCTCACCTTTCTTAGGATCATTGATACGCCACGAGGTGAGATCTTGCATGGAGCCCCAGTCCGAGGGAGATTGACAGTCATGTTTAGCTTCTTCCATTTTCTAATAATTGCTCCAACAGTTGATCTTTTTTCATCAAGCTGCTTGGCAATTGCCCCGTAGCCCTTTCCAGCCTTGTGCAGGTCTACAATTTAGGCTCTGTTGTCTTTGGACAGCTCTTTGGTCTTAGCCATGTTAGTAGTTGGAGTCTTACTGACTGTGTGGGGTGGACAGGTGTCTTTATGCAGCTAATGACCTCAAACAGGTGCTTCTAATGTAGAATAATAAGTGGAGTGGAGGTGGTTTCTTTAAGACTAACAGGTCTTTGAGGGCCAGAATTTTTGCTGATTGACAGGTGTTCAAATACATATTTGCAGCAGTAACACACAAATAAATTATTAAAAAATCATACATTGTGATTTCCGGATTTTTTTTAGATTATGTCTCTCACAGTGGACATGCACCTAAGATGAAAATTTCAGACACCTCCATGATTTCTAAGTGGGAGAACTTGCAAAGTCGCAGGGTGTTCAAATACTTATTTTCCTCACTGTAGGTCTTAAATAATTGAGTGGGAAGCTGTAAAAATTGTAAAATGATTGTTAAACAGAACGATGAACAGAGCTGTAGATGTTTTTAAAATGACAGAGAAAGCTGTAAAACACTGACAGTCAAGTTATAATACAATTTATATCCAAGATGCCTCCATTTTTAAACATAGAAAACATAAAACATAATTATTAACATGAAATAACTGCACTACATTCAGTAACTTCTTAGTGTTCCCTAAAACTAGAAATATTGAAAAAAGGAATCCTTAATACCTCCTAGAGACCAGATTATAATATTTCAGTCTACATTGTATAAGTTAAAATTAAGTAACATAACAACAGCAGTTATTAATATGACTAGTTACTCCAAACTTGTGAATGCTAATATATTTTAAGGCCTTCCTAGTTTAACTTATTCCAGTAAAGTGATTTCTTTTTTAATTAGTTTTTCAATTTAGTTCATTTTTAATTTTTGGCCTTTTTTTTTTTAAGTCTGATTACTTGACTAATCATTAAAGTAATAAGTAGACTACTCAAATACTAATAATCTGCCATGATATTCCTAATCTTCACATCACATTTTTAGAAGGTGAGAAGCAATTTCATTTATTACTACCACTTCCTTGTTAAAATTGTCATTGTTTGATGTGTAAATACATTCACTGAAATTTCCTACAGAATGCATTGATATGCTGTATATCACATGTAATGACACATTACATGCCACAATAGTATTATAGACTGTGTCCACAGAAACAGAGTGGATGCATGAAAGTACATGTTCTCTACAGGCCAAATAAAAGGGTCCTAACTTTGTCAGTGTTCCATTTGTGTAAGAGCCGTTTCTATTTGGTTCCTGAGGGTTAGGCTTATGATTAGACTTATCTGCATAACACAGAGCATTTTAATTCATTAGTTCAAACTGCAGGCCCACAGTAAAAAAAAAAAAAAAAACAACAACAAAAACAACATTTAATATCAGATATGTGCACAGATTTGATTATGATCTATTTAAGCCCAAGGCATTAATCGAGATCACAATAAGCTAAATCTATACAGAATTAACAGGGTACTTTCTATTGGGAGGTGACTTTCCCAAACATTGATCCCAACTTGGGAAAATAATACATATTTTTTTGTCTTTGATTCAATGTTTGTGTGTGTATCTGTACCTGAATGTCCCCAATCCCTATTTCTCTGTCCACATCATAGCGAACCACGAAGTCTCCCAGCATTCCATTGTTGGCGATTTTGACCTGCTGAACAATATTGGGGGTGAAGGTGATCTTGCAGAAAGTTTTGTTCTGTCTGATCACCGTGGAAACAGGCATAGACTCTTTACCTAAGGGAATATACAGACTGTAAGTTTGTGTGTGTATTTGGTTAATATTTCAGTTCTGCTGTACTGTGTAAGCATCAACTGTGTAAGCATTAATGAATACACTGAGTAAAGTACTGCGCTGAATTGAGTTGATTTCAATATGTGCATCATTTCCAATTGAATGAAATATATTACGTCATCTTTTTTTTTCCAGTTTACTTACTTTTGGCAGTAATTCGGTTCATGTAATGTGTTTTGTTGTTATGTTTTTAAGTAAAATTAGTGCATTAAGTAAGTTTGAGACTAGAAGAGAGAGAGAGAGAGAGAGAGAGAGCATATCCTGAAACTGTTGAATGGGTGTGGACCATCCCTAAGGAGAAGTTTCTGGTATGAGGTTCCAATTGCATTAGAGCATAGCGTGGCTTTTTGTCAAAACAGTATCAGGCAAATGATTGCTATGGCAGACCAGTTGGAATTATGTGCTGGATCAAACTAACGCATTACAACACGTAGTAACGTAAAACAGCAGAGGAAGCTTCAGACAGCTGCACCGCTCTGTTCTGTCTCTTGTTGTGGGCTAAAGAGGACAAGGTGGTTATTGTAGGCAGTAATTGCTGGGGCAGTTGTGAAATGCCAGTTTTGAGCTTTACCTCTTTTAGGTCCTCCATTGATGTAAATGAGTTTTTAAGGAATACACCAGATTTTTTCAACATAATCTCTATGACGTCCCACACCTGAAGCATATAGTTGATTATCATGAACAGCAGTGTAATTGAGCATATATATATATATGCTGTATACTGACTTTGTATATCATACTCCTTCCACATATGGACTCTTAAAGATGCGTTCTTGTGCGTACACTTACCTTTTTCATTCCAAACCCATATTTTCATTCCAAACCCACCTCACAGGTCAGGGTGACCAATGTAATCATTTAAGTCCATAAATAATAAACAATTTTGATGGTTCATCAAAACTGGGTTTTGGTTCATTTTCCTCTGGATGTATTTGTATGGACACCACCACAGTATCCTGCAGTCAGTCATAGACATGCCAGTATGATTAGAGATAAAAACAGACAGAAGGTGATTTTTAAACTCCTCTGAATGTTGATTCTAAAAAATTTGAATGTATCACAGTACAGGAAAACCTATCAAAATGATAGTCTGTGATTTTCGACCACATGATACAGATACAGCAGATAGAGATTACTTTAAAAATGCTGAAATATTCCTTTAAAATGCTTCTTGCAGCATTATATGTATATATTTACTTACATGTATAATTATTTCTCATTTGTACAGTACTGTGCAAAAGTTTTAGGCATCTAAGCAAATTTTTAAACAATTTACCTCAGCAGTGAGCTTATCACAATATACATTAGAAAAAAGTCATATTCATAATTCAAATAAACATAAAAACAATAAAAAAGTAACAAGAATTTCTTCTGTCCATATTTTTCCTAGACACCTTCACAGCAGCCACAGAGACTTGTCAATATCATCAGTTACATCATGAGCACAATTTACTGAAGCACTGATTCATCAAACCAGGAGTTGCTTTTTATCTGCATAAAATAGTGGGCTTCCTCGAGGAGAGGCTTGAAAATGGTGAAACAAACACACTGACATCCAGAAAATCACTATTTGTTATATATATATATATATATATATATATATATATATATATATATATATATATAAAATCATTATTAATTTACAAATTCTACAAATTTTGTTTATTCCAATATTAACACTTTTCTCAGCAAATAAACACATAATACACAAATAAATAGATTTTGAAAATCTGTCTTGGGTGCCTAAGACTTTCACACAGTACAGAAATTTGGCTGAAAGTGTGAATTCTTAAACTTTCATTAGTGTTTAAGAAGAAGAGGAGACAATTTATTATAATCTGAATTCGAACAACAGCTGCCTTTTACATTGTGTAAACATTTCATGATGAATTTCCCAATAGAAACTGCAAAATTACTTGGAATAAAAAATCCTTATATTCACTTAAATGAGATTTTGTTCCCACGACCCTGAGGGAGAAGCGGCTTAGAAAATGTGTGTGTGTGTGAGAGATTTTGAGATTCCAATATAAATAATTCTGTAAAGTAAGCTGAATTTATAGCATAAGCACAATAATATATCTAACTTTAATGGTTAAAGAGATTGATGTACCGTCCGTCTTGCTGCTGCTGCTGGAGGTCGACGTTCTGCTGTTACGTAAAGGAAGCACCTCGAGGTATTTGATGTGTGAATGCTCCACTATGGTAACACCAACACTGAGCTTGCTAACCAACTGCATGGGCCGGATGCTAGTCACATGTTCATAGTAACCCAACCGTCTCTGCAGTAGCTCCTCATAGGTCAGCAGGAAAATAGCACGGTTCCGTCCTGGGATGGTGACAGCCATGCGGAACAACTCCATCTCACCATCACTGAGAACAAAGAAAGAGGGCAGAGTAGAGAGAAGCAGAGAGGGGTCATTATCTGTCTGGAAACAGGATTGTTTTGTCCGATGATTCTGTCAGTATGCCCACTCAAGCATACTTAAATAGAGTTTACATTGCGGGGATGGAAAATGTGTCTAATATCTATCCTTCTTTGTCCACTCTTGTCAATATGCCTCCTCTCGCATTCTCTCCCAATTAACATTTGTTTCCAAGGCTGACATTTCTGTGTAAAATGAATGTGGAAAACAAAACGAGAACAGAACTGCCACTGTTTTTATATAGGTTAAAGCAGTGACTTCACTGTAAAAAATGAGAGGTCAGTTAAACTTAAAATGATTTAGTAACTGATTACATGGCTTTTCTTGAGTTGAGTCAACTTGAGTTCACATAACTCAAAGGTCTTAGTTGAGTCAAAAATTCTCCAAGCTGCTGTTTCTAGATCTGCATCTCGGTTAGATAAACTAAACTGAAAGTGTTTTTTTTTTTTAACTCAGCTTCCCCACTAGCTGGCGCTCCTTCTATCACACAGTCCCATCTGGCATATTCTCCTCTGGACCGCTGTGGTATTGCTGGGATTCAAACTCACAAACTCCTGATGTTGGGATGAATTATTACACAGCTGCACCACATGAGATGTCACTTCAAGTCAAGTCAAAACAACAAATATTTTCTCCAGTGTATTAAACAATTGTAGACACAAAATCTGAGTTGCTTCATGTGTTCCTAAGCGGTGCAGTGGACTGAGCCGTCTACCCAACAGGAGGTTGTGAGTTTGAGTCCCAGAGATGCCATAGCCATCCATGAGTGTGTACTCAATGTCTCGCAGGATGGTGTGATGGAGAGAGTCTTGGCTGGTGAGGAAGTTGAGTATAAATAAACAAGTTAATTTTATTTACATAGCTGAGATACAGAACTAAAAGCATTAAGAGAACTTTTGACTCAACTAAGAAATTTGAGTTGTGTGTCCTCAAGTTGAGTCAACTCAAGAAAAGCCATGTAATCAGTTACTATATCATTTTGAGCTGAGCTGTCCTGTAATTTCTTACAGTGTTGGTAAAACATTTCATTTGCCCATTTTCTCCCCTTTGCTACTAGATAAACTCACGTCAACTCCATGGTAGACCTTGCCTATAAATAACATAAATGAATAGCTAGTGGAATTAGCCCACTTACTGTTGGTCATATTTATTTTGCCACTTTGCCCATAGTACCTCCCAAAAATTCAGCAAGAAATAATTCAGATGAAAACACTTCCAAATTTTCTTCATTACACACTTGTTATTTTATTACACTGGTTAAGTATACTTGCTATTACTTAGCCAGACAATATCTTCTGAGGCAAGTATAGTTTGCACAACACTAATGTGGTGGGGTATAAGCTGTTATTACTTGTTAGTGTTACTTGTTTTGACTTATGCTGGCAAGAGTCGGTTTCTTGAAGAATCAGGAGTGGAGAGTCGAAGAAAAAGAAGTTTAATAAACGCACGTCTTCCCAACCAAGCAAGTCTGACTAAGCTTCCAAAAGCTTATGGACTTATAGTCAACCATGTAAATCATGCCCTGTAGTTGTCCCTTTGTCTAAACGACCCAGATGGCTGAGACCCACCCAGGAATTTATAGTCTCATCCATCTAGGAGCTAGGATGCCCCCGAGATATCCCTTCAGCAAAAGGCATTGCTAGATTGGGTTGCCATAGATAACCAGATGTGAAATAGGTTAACCATGCCAAAGGGACTGCTCTCCACAGCCCCCACACATCACATCAGAGAGATATAAAAAATGCAAACGAGATTAATACACAAGGCCAGGTAAACAGAAGGTTTAAGAGAAGTTACAAAGTTAATAAAAGCAAATAAAGTAAAATTATATTTAACACTCCCCCTTCTTGACCTACAGAAGTGTGGTCAACATAGGTTCATTATTCATATACCCGTCTGGACATCAGATACAGGCATTTTAACTTAAATGTAATCATTTGCCACCACAGAAATATCCCTTACTATGGTAAGTCTGACATCTGTTTGTGCTATATGTACATGTTGCATATTCCTAGCTGTACAGATACAACAACATCATATCATGGAATAAATTATCAGTACAATAACAGTAAAATAATATTTAACACTTGTTAGCTGCTATTATAAGTTAGCGTTACTTGTTAGCCTCCTCCTCTTTAAATAAGCAGCGAATAAGTTGGATAACTAATGTTAACCACTAAATTTGATTCTATGCCAAACTGTTCCACTGACCTGTGTAAAGGCCTTAACTACTGAAAAAGAAAACACCATAGACTAGCATGATTTCTATGCTAGTGTAAGCTGGTTTATGCTGGTGTGGCGCTGGTTTAGCTGGTCACCCAGCATGGTCATACTGGTACACCATCATACAAGTATCCAAAACACAACATATGAGTCTCTGTTGTTCTTTACTGTTATTTCTAGCAGGGTTGGGGACTGATTGCTTTAAGGCCCATATATCATATGCCTGCAGGCCAAGTCAGGTCTGTGACACAGTCCTATTCGGCCCTTGAAATTATTTGAATTTTCTATTCTTATTAGCCCGTTTCACTCAGAGATGCACTACAGTCCCCCTTTCCCAACAATTTAAGGCTTATCGGTGACACAAAATGAAAAGATGTCTGGTGTCTAGTTCAAGCAAATAAGCAGTTTTAAAAGAACAACCTAAAACAGTTTGTTTTTGTTTAGAATTATTTTTGAATGAGTATTCAATGCCTTTTTTGCTGTTGCAGTTTTGGCATATTTTGAATAAACGATGGCCTGTTTGGATCGTAAAAAGTAAAAATGAAATAAAAACACAGCTGGCCAACAGATTTGCTGAGATTTCTTAATGTGGCCCATATTTAGCCTCTGTAGATGTAGTATGTAATATACGTGCACTACTTGTCTCCTTACCTGACCTCCGTTGACTCCTTGCTCTTCGGTTTGCCGTTGTTCTCCCCTTTGTCCTTTTTCACTTTCTTCTCTTTTGCTTTGATTTGACTGGGGAACACTCTTCCTCCAACAATCCTGTTACCAACATCAACACAAAGTGGTTTTCAAACTTTGATGCCATGAACTTTTGTTTTCTATAAATAAACAAATTTTGCTACAATTAAATGGAGCCATATATTGTTCCTCTGCCCAGTGTGTTTGTGTAGTTAATACTAATCTAAACTCTCACAGGCCCTATGGTAACCTCTCTCATACAACAAATAAAACAGAATCCAAAATAGCTCAGTCAGTCATGGAAAATGATCCAAGTTGTGTTTGACAAAATTTACAATATATTGACACTCGATTAAAATAAGATATAGTTTCATATGTACTGACTGATACATTCTCATTATACTACCGACAGACTGTTCTGTACTCTTTGAGGTGCATGGATTGTTTAGAGCAGCATTTTCAACCCTGGTCCTGGAGACCACTGCCCTGCTCACTTTAGTGGTTGCCATGTACTGCAACACACCTGATCCAATCAGTTCATCATAACCTCTTAACTGAAGTTGAAGTGGATGTCTTATAACTGAAGAAGCACTAAAATGTTCAGTGCAGAGCCTCCAGGATCAGAGTTGGGAAACAGTGGTTTAGAGTTCTCTCTAGGGTAAACAATAATGGGAAAAAAAGTTACTGTGATATTTCAGGTTTTTGCAATAAAAACTGAGATACTTGGAACCAGATACATGAACCAGATGAAATACAAACCTCAGTGGCAAAAACATTGGGTCAGTATGTGAAATACAAACAAGAATAGAAAGCAGTGATTAGTGAATTCTACACTAAAATTGAAATGCTATGTGATCAATTTGATTGTATTTCTGTAAATATATGCTCATTCTAAATTTAATGTCTGCCATATGTATCAAAAAGATGGGACAGTTTGCTTCAGTCTAACATTAGCCTTATGTCTAATATTTTATAATCTTTTAGACTGAAGACACCACTTGATCCAGTTTTGAAAGCATAATTTTTTGTCATTCCACTGTCAGCTGCACAATTTTATCGGGCATTTTTTGATGTATTTTGTGCTTCATAGCGCACTGTGTTTTCAACGGTAGACTACTGGGACAGCAGACTAGTACCTGTACACTCTGATGATGCAGCCATGTTGTTGTTGCATGTTTTTTTAATTGGTATATATGGATAATTGTGCCTTCACAGACATACAAGTTACTCATGTCAAAAGCACTACCAGTCTCCCATACCATAGACAGACCCTGGCTTTTGAACTTTATGCGGATACAATCAAACATGTATTTGTTAATGCATCAACAAATGGTGTTTAGTGACAGTGTTCTTTTGAAGTATTCTTGTTTTGATGTCCTTTGGAGAGACATGTTAGGTTTTAATGCAGTGCTGTCTGAAAGACTGAAGATCACAGTTGGTGTTTGGTTTTGCGTTTTTACACTCCTGAATCTTTTGTTAATATTATGTGCCTTAAAGGTTGAACTACCTAAAATCCTAGAAATCACTCTTTGAGAAACATTTCTCCTGCTTGATTCATTCTTGCTCATCTTTCCTGAATGCTGTTTTTATTCCCAAGCATGGCTGCATCACCTGCTTCACAACATTCCCACTATGAAATTGCCCCTGTCCTATTTTGATTTTAAAGAATTAAAAAGTTAATAAGATAAAAATTAAATATCTTGTTGTTAAACTGTCTCTATACTTTAAATTTGGGTCAAAGTTGATTTAGAAATCACTGCTTTCTGTTTTTGATTTCACATTCTGTCCCAACCTTTTTGGAATTCAGGTTTGTGCAACTGAGTGAAGAAACTGCCTGGAATTATATTAAACACACACTGCTGAACCTCTGACAGCACATTTATTCACATATTTTGGATCATGTGAAAGCTTTATTCACCCAATCTCATGTGGAACAGTTGAGCTTGGTCAGAATGCTCACTGCACACAATTAAACTGTAATTATTGCCAAGTGCATCTTGCAGCCATCTGTAATATCAGCCTTCTGCAATATCAAGTGTTGCAATAATGATTAACAAATGATCTAGTTCTCCTCCAAATCACCCAGCTGCTCTACAGTGCTTCATAAGCCTCAGTGATTTGTTCCTTTTATCACTAAAAAGTACAATGTACTGTAGTGTAACTGCAGGTTCCCCTGGCTTCCTCATGCTCTAAGAGAGGTTTTCGTGGTTCTTCCCATTAGTTCTTCCCCATGCACATATGGTTTCCCTTTTGAATCTTGGTTCCTCTCACTGGTTCTCCTACATGCTCTAAGTGAGTTTCTGTTTTTTAAGTATTGGATCCTCTCACTGGTTCTTCTCAGTGCATTTTGAGATGCACTGTGGCACAGCATTAAAATATAAACCAAACATTTTTTCTGTGGCATCATTCTAGACAACCCTTTTGAGCATTTTAAAGAGCATATCAAATGAAGTTAAATTCATCTAAAGTGAACAGAACTGATATTTTATAAGGGGGCTTGTGTGGCCCCCTCATTGTTCCCTACTCCTGCTAGTCTAGCAATATTCTGTACCAGTGATCAAAGTAAAGTTAAAGTAGTTGTAAACAAATAACATGAATAGATGCTCTAGTTTCCTTGTGCTGACTTAAACTAATGCTTACTTACATGGTGAAGTTAGAGACGTAGGCGGCCGCTGGCACTTGGAATTGGAAAACCCCCTGAGTGGCAGCGCTGTGCCTGTTGAACATTGTGCAGGACACAGCAGTAAAAGCATACCGGGAGATGATAGTGGTCTGCACTGAGTACTCCTGAATATGTGGTTTGGTTTCCTGAAAAAGGGGAAATTGTGGGTTTATACAGAAAAATCTGTAATTACAAAAACTGATCATTATGTTACTCAAATTAGGGGTCATTTATGCAGTATTTATGCACAAATACTGTTTATATGCTGAATTTAACATATTGGAAACAAAGTGAAACAAAAGCTGTGCAAAATGTATTTTCAGTGGTGGACAGTATCAAAGTAAATGTGTACCTGCACTTTACTGGAGTTTTTCCATTTTGAGCGAATTTTTCCTTTGACTCCACTACATTTCAAAGTCAAAATAACTTTTTATTCCACTACATTGTGTGAAATCTGTCGTTCCTTTTGGTTTATGTGTGTATAAAAATGTAACATGTCAAAACGAAAGAATCGCAAAGCAAGAACATCAATCAGGGCACAGTGGCACTTTGTTTTGAGCTTGTTTTGACCTGTTGGACATACCGACCCAGTGCAAGCACACGGTTCAATGTCAGTGCAGCAGTGTTAAAGTTTGGGAGAGTCTGTTCAACATAAATGATGAACTAACCTAACTTTGTGTAAATAGACCACAACATAGAAATATGTACACATATGCAGTTGTGATTGGCCTGTCTTTTTTCAAATTTTACTATAAAAACATTTTAATTTTATAGTAAATTTGTTTTGGCTAGTTTATGTTTATGAACAGGGACCAATTTAGTAAAGGAAAACTCATTTGTGAACCTGTGTTTAAAGCAAGCATTTATTAATCTTAAACTTGTAATTAAGTTGCAAATAAATCTCAAACTGAAACGTTGCTTGTTTGTAAAAAGTGATTTCAGAGCCACTCAGTTCTCCCTGATGGAAACTGTTTGCATTCGGTGTTTTGTGCTTATGATCATTTTAACAGACATCACTGACTAATTAATGACATTCCATTAAAATACTGGTTTATCAAGAGTGACACTGGAGTATTTTCACCTAAAATGAGTTAATGAAGCAAAAGTCCTGTTACAAAAATTATAATAGGACATTAAAGTCATAAATAATCTTTTAGTACTTTTACTTTCAGTACTTAAGTACATCTGAAGGCAAATACTTTTGTACTTTTACTCAAGTGGAGGTCTAAAGGGAGGAAATCTACTTTTACTGGAGTAATATTTTACCTATCTCTACTTTAACTCAATCCCATGATTTATATACTTCATTCACCACTATACATTTTATATTTAAAGTTTTAATATGCTAATCTCCTCTCCATGGATCACCACCTTATCGTGGTGGAGGGGTTTGTGTGCTTGAATGATCCTAGGAGCTATGTTGTCTGGAGCAAAAGCTCCTGGTAGGGTCTCCCATGGCAAACTGGTCCTAGGTGACAGGCCAGACAAAGTGTGATCCATAAGCACCCCTATGAAAACCAGAAAGCAGGACTTGTGTACCCTGCCTGGATCAGGGTTACCGGGGCCCCACCCTGGAGCCAGGCCTGGGGAGGGGTTCGCCAGCAAGCGTCTGGTGGCTGGGCATTCACTCATGGTGCCCAGCCGGGCCCAGCCCGAAGGAGCCACATGAGTCCCCCCTCCCATCAACCCACCACCGATGGGAAGGGCAGTAGTAGGGGTTCGGTGCTTTGTGGATCGGGCAGTGTCCGAAGGCATGGGTCTTGGCGTTCTGATCCTCGGTTGCTGAAACTGGCTTTTGGAAGTTGGAATGTTACCTCACTGACGGGGAAGGAGCCTGAGTTGGTGCGCGAGGTTGAGAGATATAGTCGGGCTCACCTCAACACACAGCTGAGGCTCTGGGTCCAATCTCCTTGAGAGGGGCTGGACTTTATTCTTTTCTGGAGTTGCCCATGGTGAGAGGCGGCGTGCAGGTGTGGGTTTTCTCATAGCCCCTTGACTCGTATGCGCCTGTATGTTGGGGTTTTCCCCGGTGGACGAGAGGGTAGCTTCCTTACGCCTTCGGGTTGGGGAACGGGTCCTGACTGTTGTCTATGCTTATGCACCGAACAGCAGTTCAGAGTACCCAGCCTTCCTAGAGTCCTTGGGAAGGGTGCTTGAAAGTGCTCCTCCTGGAGACTCTATTGTCCTACTGGGGGACTTCAACGCTCACGTGGGCAACAACAGTAAGACCTGGAGGGGTGTGATTGGGAGGAATGGCCTCTCTGATCTGAAGCCGAGTGGTGTTCAGTTTTTGGACTTCTGTGCAAACCACAGTTTGTCCATAACAAACACCATGTTTGAACACAAGGATGTCCATAAGTGCACAATGCACCAGGACACCCTAGGCCGCAGTTCAATGATTGACTTTGTAGTCGTGTCATCGGACCTGCGGCCATGTGTTTTGGACACTCGGGTAAAGAGAGGAGCTGAGCTGTCAACTGATCACCATCTGGTGGTGAGTTGGATCAGGTGGTGGGGGAAGATGCCGGTCAGACCAGGCAAACCCAAACGTATAGTGAGGGTTTGCTGGGAACGTCTGGCAGAAGAACCTGTCAGATTGATCTTCAACTCACACCTCCGTCAGAACTTTGACCAGATATCGGGGGAGGTGAGGGACATTGACTCAGAATGGGCCATGTTCCGCTCCTCCATTGTTGAAGCAGCTGACTGTAGCTGTGGTCGCAAGGTAGTTGGTGCCTGTTGGGGCGGTAATCCTAAAACCCGGTGGTGGACACCCCAGGTGCGAGATGCCATCAAGCTGAAGAAGGAGTCCTACCGGGCATGGTTGGCCTGTAGGACACCAGAGGCAGCTGGCAGGTATCAACAGGCCAAGCGATCTGCGGCTTCAGTTGTTGCCAAGGCAAAAACCCGGGTGTGGGAAAAGTTTGGTGAGGCCTTGGAAAGTGACTTTAAGTCGGCTCCTGAAAGATTCTGGCAAACCGTCAGGCGACTCAGAAGGGGAAAGCAGTGTGCCACTAGCACTGTATATAGTGGAGATGGTGTGCTGCTGACTTCGACTGAAGATGTCATTGGGCGGTGGAAGGAATACTTTGAGGACCTTCTCAATCCCACCGACATGTTCTCCAGTGAGGAGGCAGAGTCTGGGGACACGGGAATAGGCCTGTCCATTACTGAGGCCGAAGTCGCTAAGGTAGTTAAAAAGCTCCTTGGTGGCAGGGCTCCAGGGGTGGATGAGAAGAGAGTCCGGCTTATAGTCGAACCTCGGATTCAGGAGGAGCAGTGCGGGTTCCGCCCTGGTCGTGGAACACTGGACCAGCTCTTTACCTTCCTCAGGATTCTCGAGGGTTCATGGGAGTTTGCCCAACCAGTCCACATGTGCTTTGTGGATTTGGAAAAGGCATTTGACTGTGTTCCACGGGGTGTTCTGTGGGAGGTGATTCGGGAGTACGGGGTACATGGCTCTTTGGTACGAGCCATTCAGGCCCTGTACAAGCAAAGCAGAAGTTTGGTTCGCATGGCCGGCAGTAAGTCAGAGAGAGTTGGACTCCGTCAGGGCTGCCCTTTGTCACCGATTCTATTCATAATTTTTATGGATAGAATTTCTAGGCACAGTCAGCTGATGGAGGGTGTCCGGTTTGGTGACCTCAAGGTCACAATGCTGCTGTTTGCAGATGATGTGGTCCTATTGGGGACATCAGGCCGTGAACTTCAGCTTTCGCTGGATCGGTTTGCAGCCGAGTGTGAAGCGGCCGGGATGAGGATCAGTACCTCCAAATCCGAGGCCATGGTTCTCACACGGGAAAGGGTGGAGAGCCCTCTCTGGGTCGGGGATGAGCTCTTGCCTCAAGTGGAGGAGTTTAAGTATCCTGGGGTCTTGTTCATGAGTGATGGTATAAGGGAGCGGGAGATTGACAGGCGGATTGGTGCTGGGTCAGCAGTGATGTGGGCTCTTTACCGGTCTGTTGTGGTAAAGAAAGAGCTGAGCCATAAGGCAAGGTTCTCGATTTACTGGTCGATCTATGTTCCCACCCTCACCTATGGTCATGAGCTTTGGGTAATGACCAAAAGAACGAGATCGCGAATACAAGCGGCCGGAATGAGTTTCCTCCGCAGGGTGTCTGGACTCTCCCTTAGAGATTGGGTGAGCCAAAGCATTTTTTCTAAACCTAGTGAACTGAGCCACACCTCCTTTCTCAACTAATTTCTTCAATATTTCATCTAACACTTGATAGTTGCCAATCAACATTAGCTAACTCTTTAGGTAAACAGAAAATGTTTTTTAGTGTTTTATTATGTTGCATTATATTACAAAATAAAACAAAACAGACAGGCATTTACTAGTGTATTACATATGTTTTCATTTATAATGATCTGGTTAGTATAATCCTGTGGGCCACAGAAGCTTCAGCATTTGCTTGTGTGGGTCACAAGTTAGAAAAGTTGGGAACCTCTGCTGTAGAGCATTCCTGGCATAAAGCAAACTATTTTACCAAAGTGCATGTTTCTGCAGAGAGGTGTGTGAAGAGTTTTGAAAACGTGAACTTGGCCCTGAAAATTTTTGCTTGGTTTTAGCAGTTAAACATTAACAGAAATGTAACAAGAGTAAAATGGCACAGGCTTGTTTTATGAACCAAAACGTTCCTCCTGACAGAACATCTCAAGATGCATGTATTTCCAAATGAGTTGCACTAAGCTACGCCAAATCCAAGCCACTGGTATGCACCCATATAACCAATGCCTGACAGCTGCTTGCACAATGCTTCATCCCAAAATAACAAGTGTAATCCACCTCGTATGCGCACATAAAAGCAGTGCATGCAAGACAGTAGCAGTATTTCACACATTAAGTGACATCACAACTTAACTATAGCATATGATTCCAGTAAAAAATGTAGCAAAAGCCAATATTGCTGGTTGCCATTAACAGTATACACCAGTTGTCAGGTAGCTGAAGCAGAAGGCCTATTTTGTTTGATGGCATTAATTTGAAGATCAGCTGTCTAGTATCCTCTTCACTTTCCCTTTTAAAAGAGGACCAGATATGCTCTCTGTGTAAGGAAACATGAAGTAGTTCAGTGCTCTTTAAAAGGCCTATATCATAAAAAAGATTTCCATTGCTTTTTTGAAATTTAAAGTAATAAACATTGTTAAAGTTTCAAAACCACTCACGACCCAATCTATGCTGTCCATTTACGGAAACTATGATGAGTTTTTAACTCATTGTTCCTCCAATGTCACAACAACCAACCTATTTACATATACCCACCTATTCCACCTGTAGTAGTTTGGCCCAATGAAGGGCAGCCATTCAGAGCAGAGCTCGTTTACATATATCAGTCTTAAAGGCACAGTAACAAAAAAGAGCCGGTTTAATTCTAGATGTTCGAGACAGAATGAAAATTGGGCAGGATTTGGTACATAAAATCACACAAATGTTATAAGTGGAAAATTAAAATACAAGAAAATAAACTATGCAAGTCAGGACGACATCCACAGCATGCTTAGAAACACGTATTTATCTCAACACCACAATTAATCATGTTGTTATATATGCCCACCTCTAAATTTTTCAGTGCTACATGATAAATATAACTGTAACTATATTAAACTAACGGATTCTATTTTTCCATATAATGCTATAATAAACCATCACACACAGACACACTGTCATACATGTCAGGTTGTAATGCACTGAGACAAAAAGTGATGTACTGCTTTTAGTTGGTTCAAATGTGTTTATCATTTCAACATGGATAGAATATATAATGTCAGTTTTGCCTACTCATACTTGTGTTTCACAATAATGATGCAGACACACACACACACACACACACACACACACACACACACACACAGACACACACATCTTCTAAGCCGCTTCTCCTTCTAGGTCGCGGTGGGGTGTTTGAGCCTATCCTAGCTGTCATCGGGCAGAAGGCAGGATACACCCTGGACAGGTCACCAATCCATCACAGGGCAGACAGACATACACATTCATTCACATACTCATACCTGGGGGCAATTTACTATGTCCAATTAACCTGACTGCATGTCTTTGGGCTGTGGAAGGAACCTGGAGTACCCAGAGGAAGCCCACGCAGACACTAGGAGAACATGCAAACTCCACACACATAATTCATAATCTTTCTTTTAGTGTAACTGTGTAGGACCCCATAGTATCCAACAGCAATTGTCTCAACTTGCTTTTGGGCTCTACAGAAGTCCCTGTAGCATTTATTTATATATCAATGCAACATAAAAATAAATCAATAAACAATTCTGTGTACCCACCACTTCCATAGCAGCAACATGGGCGTCTGGAAAAATCTCAAGAGCAACTTTAAATGAGCATTTGATTTATATTTTTCCTCTTCAAACACAGTGCTACACCATTCAAAATGATGGTTTCTCAAAGGTTCTTCAGTAAAAGCAATAATTCTATATAGCACTACGTGTTCTACACACAACCATATGAATGCGTAAATGGTTCTTTGAGACTATATAGAACAATTTTCAAAGAAACAACACATTGTCCATTAATCTGAAGAACCATTTCACCATGCAAAGAATCGCTTAAGCATGCAAACGCATGGTGTTATATAGAACCATTGCACGGTGTTATATAGAGCCATTGCCCTCGCTAAAGGACCCCTGAAGAACTGTCTTTAATTTAATGCTACACCAAGTGTGTGAGGGTCACTCTGCCAGGTACAAACGTCACCCATGCGCGCAAAACGAGAGAGCGTAGTGCTCAAAAGGCGCGCGCGCCAGTGCCCACCTTGGTCAGAAGCGTCTTCACCTGGCGCGCGACTCTGCGAGGAACCTGCACAAAGAAGGAAAAGCAGTAATGACGCAGTGCACGGGTTAAAACGGCGCTTCCACAGACAGTCCGCAAAACTGCGACTCACGGTGGCGATGTCCGCTTTGGAGAGCGCGTAGTCCTCCAACTGCACCATCTCTGCGACCTCAGCATCCTCGCTCAGAGCGGAGTTAGCCGCCTGGCTGAGACACAGCGCTAACGCCAGAAACAGCATGGTTCATGGGTGGAGGGGCTTCCTACGGTAGCACGAGACACCCTGTTTGGTGGGTGTTTGCGCACGAGCTGGACTGGAGCGCAATGGAGCTGGAGCTGGAGCTGGAGGACGAAAACTGCGAGCGATCCGCCCACCAGCCATGCCCTGCTGCTCACACGGACAAACAGGGGCTGTGTCTCAAGTCAGCAACTGTAGGAAGGGCAATTCCACCCACTTTTTAAAATTTCTCAGTACTGAAGTGGTGAAAAGTTAGAGTCATTCAGAGTGCTCTGATGTGAGATGCTTCATTCTAGAGAAACTGACCGGGTCAGAATTGTTCAGAGTGAGCTCTTAGGGGCCGTGGTTAAAGAAAAACAGGAATGACACTGTGATCAGTGGCAATAATCTAGCAGCCCCTTGCAGATGGGTTGTTCCCTCGCAAATAAGTTAAGTGATACTCTTTTTTTTTAATCCCACAACCAGGGAAATTAGACCTCCGCATTTAACCCATCCGTGAAGTGAAACACCACGTACACACTAGTGAATACACACACACTAGGGGCAGTGAGCACACCTGCCCGGAGCGGTGGGCAGCCCTATCCACGGCACCCGGGGAACAATTGGGGGTTAGGTGTCTTGCTCAAGGACACCTCAGTCATGGACTGTCGGTGCTGGGGATCAAACCGGCAACCTTCCGGTCACAGTGCCAGTTCCCGAACCTCCAGCCCACAACTGCCCAAATGCGGTTGATTTTGCATGGAAATGCAACGTCGTTGCAATTTCTTTTTCTAAGAAAGGCAGTTTAGGGGCTCCATAGGAAACACACGTCTGAAGAGTTTAAGAACCAGAAAGTTTGACCATATCAGCCCAGTTTTCTCACTGGTTGCCAGTTAAATTACACATTGATTACAAAATCCTTTCACTGATGTACAAACAGACTCACAGTACCTTCTCTCATACTATCTCAACCCATCACATCTACTTAGATCACAAGGCACTGATGCCTGCAATTAATAAAGTTACATCAGGGGGGAGAGCCTTCTCATACAAAGCCCCCCAGCTTTGGAATAACCTTCCAGTCAGTGTTGAGGATTTAGACACAGCCTGTTTTTAAGTCTAGGCTAAAAACCTACATGTTTAGTCAAGCCTTTGGTAATTAGTTTTCCGTGTCAGTTAAAAGGTGCAGATCTGGGGGTTCATAATCATAGAGTATTATGGTAAACTTGGAGCATTGGTGCTGTCGTCCCGCTCTCACGCGTTCGCTCAGATTTGTTGACAGTGGAGCAGAGGGGTGTTGACATCTCAGGGAGCCCTCATATCTCTTTTACCTTTCTGGCTCTCCCTCTTAGTTCGGCTGTAATAACTACACCTGCCAGAGTCTCTGCTGCACCTTCTGGACCGGTTTGATTATTGTGGAGCTTCTTACTCTACAGCACTGTGTAAACCTCACCTGCATGAACTGACCTTTCTGATAATGCTGCTGCTGCACAGACTCAAACTATCTCATTAGAACCATTGCTTCTCCTGTTTCCCCCGTTTCTGTATTTTAAGAGTTTATATTAACGTTTGCTATTCGTTGTCGAGCAGAGGAAGATGGGCTCCCCTTCTGAGTCTTGGTTCCTCTCAAGGTTTCTTCTTCTTGCTTTTAGGGATTTTTTCCTTGCCACTGTTGCCATTAGTGATGCTCATGGGCCTTGAACCTGGATTTTTCTGTACAGCTGCTTTGTGACAATGCCTGTTGTAAAAAGTGCTGTATAAAAAGGTTTTTAAAAATTGACTTAAATTCCTCTAAAAGCTCAACAAACCTCAAACACAATTAGAATATGAAATAGTTATGAGTACATTCCCTGATGTCTGAGGCATTGTGTTCCGATAGTTCTGAGAACATTTTGGCCCAAATCATATATTTTTTTAGATTTGTTACTATTTTACTATTAACAATATTACATACAAAAACATGCATAGGCTTACTAGTTGTTTTGGATAGTAAATAAAATGGCTACACTTGTGTTGTAGAGATGGCCATCCATGCTTCCTATTGGTAAGTTTCTCCACATTTTCATGGCGATGTACGAGTACGACTATGTTGAGTGTTCTAGCATTCTCTAAAGTCAAGTTGCATTACATTCACCACATTCAAATGTCAAATCATTTCCATGCAAATAAAATATATTACACCAAAGCAGGAGAGCAAGTTGGATCTGACAAGATACCACATCTTACGCACAGCAATTCAAACATAAAACTGGGTAAATAAAGCACACCCACAGTTACACAAAGTTACTCAAAGGAGTTCTACAGAAGTGCCTGTAGCATTTCTTCATATTTTAAAGCTACATAAAATTAAAACAATAAACAATTCACTGTATGCACTCACTTACACACACTGGAGGAAATCTCTAAAGCAGCTTTAAACGAGCATTCATTTTATATTTTTACACTTCAACGCAATGCTACAGCCGGCCCTTCCATTAGGCGATAGGCAAATGCTAGGGGCGCCGTCTGTCCAGGGGGGCGCGCACGTGCATGTTTTTTTTTTTTTTACAAATGAACAATTAATAAATATGAAAACAAGCAAAATCCACACAATCATAACTTCATTGTTTAATAATATTCATCAAATTAATAATTATTATAATAAGAACACACAACACCTATCACCTGCGCAATCACCCCGATGATTGATGAGGCAGGGGGCACCAACCAAAATCTCGCCTAGGGCACCACATTGGTCAGGGCCGGCTCTCGCTCCAGCCTTAAAAATGATGATTCTTCAAGGGTTCTTTAGTAAAGGCATATATAGCACAACATGCATGCTTAAATCATTCTTTCCATGGTAAAATGATTCATCCATCCTCAACCGCCAAAAGTATCTTACCTAATTTCAACAAGTGAGTTGGGGGGGAGCGGTCCTTAGTGGTGTTTGTTGGAGACTGTAAGTGCTTGATAGAAAATGTTGTTTGATAGAAAGTGTTGATTTTTGTTGGAGAATGATGGTGTTTGTCGAAAAATGTAGATGTTTATTAAAGAATTAGGGTGTTTTTGGTTGAGAACAATGGTGTTTGATGCTGAGCAGTGCTGCCTGTTGGAGAATGTTGGTTTTTGGTGGATAATGTTGGTGCATGTTGGAGATTGATGGTGTTTAATGGAGAATGAAGGTGTATATTGGAGATTGTGCTTGTTGGGGACTGAAGGTGTTTGTTGGAGAACGATGGTGTTTGTTGGAGACTGAAGGTGTTTGTTGGAGAACGATGGTGTTTGTTGGAAACTGAAGGTGTTTGTTGGAGAACGATGGTGTTTGTTGGAGACTGAAGGCGTTTGTTGGAGAACGATGGTGTTTGTTGGAGACTGAAGGTGTTTGTTGGAGAACGATGGTGTTTGTTGGAAACTGAAGGTGTTTGTTGGAGAATGATGGTGTTTGTTGGAGACTGAAGGCGTTTGTTGGAGAACGATGGTGTTTGTTGGAGACTGAAGGCGTTTGTTGGAGAACGATGGTGTTTGTTGGAGACTGAAGGTGTTTGTTGGAGAACGATGGTGTTTGTTGGAGACTGAAGGTGTTTGTTGGAGAACGATGGTGTTTGTTGGAGACTGAAGGTGTTTGTTGGAGAATGATGGTGTTTGTTGGAGAATATTTGTACTCAATGGAGAATTATGGGGTGTGACTGAGAATAATGATGTTTGATGGAGAAAATGGTGGTTTCTGGTTTAGAACAATGGTTCTATATAAGATGCTAACTAATAAGAGCTGAGTGAGAATGAGAAAGAGGCAGAGAATGATGGTGTTTGTTGGAAAATGATGATGTTTGGTAAATAATGGTGGTGTTTGGTGGAGAAAAATGGTAAAGGTTGGAGAATGATATTTGTGGGACCACGACAGTGTTTTATAGAGAATGAATGTTGTTGGACAATGATGGTGTTTGTTGGGAAAAGGTATTTGTTGGAGAGGGATGGACAGTGATGGTGCATTAAGTAGGCTAATGTTAATGGCATGCACCTACTACTGAATATTTATTTTTAATTTAAAATAGAAGTTAGATGCTAGCTAATAAGAGATGTAGGGAATCCAGTGAATCTAAACTGATTCTACAATGGAATAACAATGTTCCAATGCTCTTTTAACCATACACCTATCAGCAAGAGCTTTCTCGAGCTCTTTTTAGTGGAGATTGAACCAATGAGTCTTGGTTCCTATACTTAGGAACCAAACACAGGAGTATACATAATGTTCAGTTAACCTACTTTCATTTCTACATGGTGAACAGCCTACAAACAAGTCTTTGGTTAGTTTACTACATATGTAAAAAGGAACTCATGTGAGACAAAGCCGGACACTGGATGTAAGAACTAATATCTACCTGTCTGTAAACACCCACAATTACACTCCACAGACACAAACACAGAGTGCTTTAAAATTGACCCTTGAGCCTCAACCCCTTCATTTAGGACCCCTAGCTCCAACAGATGGAGACAGCACTTAAATGTACGCAGCTTAACAGGGTTTTGAATACTGGTTGGGTTTGAATGACATTATACATCTTTTGGACAAACTGCAGTATTATTTTGTTTATTTTGTATTAGAGAGTGCAAGTTTCACTTTAATAAAGAAAACCTTGCTAAATAACTTATTATTTAGTGTCACCCTGAAGACTCAGAGAAGATCTAAAACAACACAAATGGCTAGAGCAGGAACTTTGGGGAATATGGTTTATTAGTGCAAGGAACCATGAATAGTAACGGACAGGATGTATCTGACAACGGCAATCAACTGACACTAAGACCAGATGTGAGCAACGAATGCCAGCCACAGACACCATCTGCTATTAATGGAGAGACAGGGACCCCTAGTGGCCACCTTGGCAATTCAAAGGTAAGAATGTGTTAGAGAATATGTTACATATTAGTTTGCATAATGTTTGATTAGATTAACCTTATCGGCCATGATAATGAAAAATTAGCTTTAGATTTGCTTTTGCTTCTCTTGATATGAATCAGCCTACAGAATTAGATTAAAGTGCAATATCACAGTACGTAAGCAATTAATTAGGCAAATACATAATTAAAAAAAAATATTTAGATCTTAGAGGAGTGGCCTCACGGCGAGGCGGGCCTGGGTTTGGTTCCCTGGCTGGGAGACCGGGGTCCTCTCTGTGTGGAGTTTGCATGTTCTCCCCATGTCTGCGTGGGTTCTCCGGTTTCCTCCCACAGTCCAAAGACATGCAGTCAGGCCAACTGGACATGCTGAATTGCCCCTGGGTGGGAGTGTGTGAGTAACTGTCTGTCTGTGTCTGCCTGCCCTGCGATGGACTGGCAACCTGTCCAGGGTGTATTCTGCCTTCTGCCCAAAGACTGCTGGGATAGGCTCCAGCACCCCCCGTGACCCTGAGGGAGAAGTGGCTTAGAAAATGGATGGATGGATTTAGATATTTACAAAAAATTATGTTAAGACAGCATGGTGGCACAATGGGTGGTGCTCAAAGCAAGAAGGGCTTGGGTTAGATTCTCCAGCTGGGTGACCCAGAATCCTTTCTGTGTAGAGTTTGCATGTTTGTCTGTGTCTGTTTCCTCCCACAGTCCAGAGATATGCAGTTAGGTGAAGATATTAAATTCCTAGGGTGTATGTGTCTGTGTCACTCGATGTATATGTCTGTGTGTCTACCCTATAATGTTTTAAAATAAACATGATTAGTGTATATAGTGATTTAAAACTGATTTAAAACTATTGGAAATATCAAAGTTCTCATAGAAATTATGTTTTCCACTCCTCCCTTGTCGCATTAACTATCACAGGTTCTCGCACTAATACAGTTAAATGAACTAGTTTTATTCAACTAAAAAAAAAGACTTTGTTTAAAAGAATCTTTAATATAAAGACTTTATTAAGGCACATTAAGTTACCACATTGAGTATTTTTAGGTTGAATTGATGAGCCATTCTTAAACTGATGTTCAACCAATTTGGTAGAATGATCCAGAGAAATAACAGAATAACCTACATAAGACACAACACATGCTGAAAACATACAAAAGAGCCAGTAGTGCAATTCAGCAATCAAGCAGTAATATAGGCTGTTTAAGATAAAAAAAATGCTTCATGTGGTAACAAGAAATTAGTTTTATTCAGCTAAAGAAATTACTTTAAATGAAACAATTGTTAATTCGAAGTATCTATTTGGTTTGAATAAAACTAGTTAATTTACTTGTTTCCACATGAAGACATTTATTTAGTGTGGGGTACAGTTTCAGCATAGGTAGCAGATAATATACATACTATTTTTATTATGTTACAGATAAACACATAGTATTGGTTGAATCACTGATTAAGCCGCATATTACAGAAGCATCAGTGTGTCTGGCTGCCCTCTAATGGCTGTAGTATGCAACTGACCTTGAGGCTTTGAGGCTCTGTGTAGGAGTAGAGGTAGGTAGGAGAAATAGATGCAGCTTTGTTGAACATTCCAGCTCTTTAAAGTGAGTCAGATATGTTGGCTCAGCTGGCTCTACCAACTCCCAAATGACTCTTGGGAAACCATGACATTTTATGTCCAATTTACAAACTTGGCTGTAAATATGTCTCAGTATGTGCTAATGTACTAGTACAGGCTAAAAATATAAAATAAACAAAAACACAGACTTACTGTGCTCTACTTTAAGCTTTCTCACAGGAAACTCTTCCACAAAAGTAGAGTAGTTTCTTGTAAAATGTCTCTCAACTTTAGATTTTTTACAAGGCTAAAGTCGCTTCTCATTTGCAGCCTCTTGGTTCGAATTTCCCCGTTTCATCTTCAACTGTGTCTGCGGTACCAGAACCTAACTGCTGCACCATTTAAGCTGGAACGGGAGAATTCAAAAAGAAGCTGGCGAAAGAAAGACTGACTTCAGCTTTGTGACTTAGTGTTTAAAAGTTTCTCGTTTCAGATTAAACGTATCAAGATACCAGTCAAACTCAAAGTCTATTCTCTCCTAATTATCGATGTTCGTCTTAAATCTTTCTCTGTGCTGTTTCATAGGGACTAGCTAGGCGAGACTGGCTGTCTGTGTTGCTGTGTGACCAGCAGTCTGCGCGCCAAACCTTCAGGGTTAAAGGTTGGTGAATTAATGTTGCCAGTTATACATTAACTCCAACCAAGATAGCAGACAGTTCCGGGTCAATTCTGGCTTACATTCATGAGTGTTGGTTGAGTTCTGGATGTGGGCCACAACTGGGCCAGATGCTGGACAGCTGTGTAAGGTTTTGACTCATTTACGTTTAAGGGCCAATTCTGGTATGTGTGTTGTGGCCCAACAATGTGGTTGAAGGAAAAGCTCCACAGCACAATTATGTTGCTCAGTTGACTTACACTTCAGTACTTTTGGCCCAAGTCTGGCATGTCATAAGTGGCCCACTGGAATAGCAGACCATTGACATAAATGTTGTGGCCCAACAATGTGGATAAAGGAAGAGGGCCGCACCTTAATGCTGTGGCAGACTCAGTATTTTTGGCCCAAGTCTAGGGTTGGGATAGCTACTGAAAAATGAGTAGTTAGCTACTTTGTAGCTACGTTCCCAAAATTTGTAGCTAACTACAATTTAGCTACTTTTCCAGAAAGAGTAGTGGCTGCTTTTTAGCTACTTTCAAGGCACGAGTGTCAGAACGTTTGTGAATCTCCACCTGACACACCAAATAAGCCCAACTGACAGTGTGAACAAGACACTGCATTTAATCCTGCACCAGAAAGAAACATATAATTGAAAAGCTGAAATATACAAAACGATCACCAAAAAGTGTAACACACAATCAAACTTGCACACCCAAAGGCATGATATCCAACAAAAATGGAGACTAAACGCAGTCAGTCATTCCAGGTTTTCCTAACAAAAATCAACAATAACCAAAAACAAACCAGAGAATTTTGTGCAAAGCATTGTCAACTGTTGAAATAAAACTGCTCCAATTTAAACATTTCAGCAGGATACACTGATCATAACATTATGACCTTGTTTTGATGCCCATTGTCCATTTTATCAGCTCCACTTACTGTATAGGTGCACTTTGTAGTTCTACAGTCACAGACTGTAGTAAATAGTACCTGCTCTGTGAGGGTCCATGGGGGTCCTGACCACTGAACAACAGGGTAAAAGGGGGGCTAACAAAGTATCAGAGAAACAGATGGACTACAGTCACACAGTGCACCTATATAAGGTAAGTGGGGCTGATAAAATGGACAAGCATACATACAAGGAGGTGGTCATAATGATATGTCTGATTGGTTTATGAACAGACACGACATTCAGAGTCTTTATTAAACTTCAGCAAAACTTTAGCCTCAAAACCCTCATCAGTGACTCTGACTCTGTTTGGGGTGAGAATCAGGCCTGAATAATCTCTGCACTGCTGCTGCGGCTCCACAGCAGAACTAGACTTGGCGCAGAAGGACAATGTGGCGCCTCAAGCTCTATTTAAGGTGGAACGGGACAATTCAAACGAGAAGCTGGAGGATGAGAAGCGACTTCAACCTTATAAAAAGTCAAACAGGACAATTCAAACGAGAAGCTGGAGGATGAGAAGCGACTTCAACCTCATAAAAAGTCAAACGGGACAATTCAAACGAGAAGCTGGAGGATGAGAAGCGACTTCAACCTTATAAAAAGTCAAACATTGAGAGACATTTTACAAGAAACTTGCGGAGAAGTGTCCCGAGATGCGAGAAAAGCGGCTACAGCTGAACTGAAGGTTAAAGCAGGGCAAAGTCAGTCTGGGTTTGGGTTTATATGTTCAGTCTGTATCACACCAGCTCATACTGAGATATACTTACAGCCAAGATGGTAAAATGGACAGAAAATGTTGTGGCTGCCAAGGTGGCTTGATTTTTGTTGAAAGGACAAAACAGCTCTTCTTAACATTTAAGCTAGTTCTTAACATTTAAACTAGTAGGCTTAACTTAAGCCCGTCTGCTCGTGCTGTCCGCGGCTCAGTCAGGATTGCACAGTAGTGATGGGTTCGGCAACACTGATGCGTCGGCATATGCGCCGAGCTCCTAGAGCAAACCCCGCGTCTCACTTTCAGCAAGTCACATGGCCGATACAGGAACTGGAAATTACACTAACACGCCAAACTGTGTTTATATGGAAGCGCATCTGTCACGATGAATCTGCCAAAAAAAAATCACTGAACTTTAGCGGTACGTCGTCTTTTTCATCCAAAACTATGGAACAGCCTCAAGGAAAAAGAAAGTTGTCTGCTGTGTGGGACCATTTTGATCTTACATCGGAAAATAAGGTATTTGTTTTAATTGCGTTGTTTCACCTGGTTCCTTTCAGAGCTTCCACTTGATCTATGTGAATCCAAATTCATCTCAAATCGACTCTTAGTTTACTGTTCATATTATGGTCTGCAGGTTAAATGTCGCATTTGTTTGACAGAACTGTCATACAAATCCACCTCCTCAATGCTGAGGCATTATAGGGCCAGTATATACACCCAGGATAAACTCAGGTATACAACCATTCTACAAATTACTCACAGTTGTTTTTTTTTTTTTAATTAATTTTTATAAATGTATTCTTTACTTTTTAACCATCAAGCTTCCAGGAAGCAGATGCTGGATGAGGCTCTGCTGAATTTCATCTTGATGGATTGCCAGCCCCTCAGCATTGTGGAGAGTGAAGGGTTCAAGGAACTGGTTCAAGTCCCTGAGCCCTCATGTGTTTTACCAACCAGAAAGGTTTGTGTGGAAATGATCTAAAGTAGTAGTTGATAAATCCAATTTATGTAATCTTTAATTTAAAAGTATTTATTTATTTATTTTTGGTTTGACTAATTTTCAGACCATCAAACAAATGGTGGCCAAAAAGTACGAGGAGGAACGTGAACGAGTGAAAATGGAAGTACAGCAAGCTGTGGCACATATGAATTGCTGTCATGGCTGCATGATGAGAGGGAACCTGTGTGGGTATCTCTGGCCTCTCTAAAAACAGATTTGTCTCCACTTACAGCTGATGAGCATACCTTCATAGGAGAAACACTTCTTGTGCTTGCTCCTTTCCATCAAGCTATAGTGGAGTTGTCTGAAGAGAGGCGAGTGTCAGGGTCAAAGGTCATCCCGATGATGAAAATGCTCTATCTTGCACTAGAGCGTAATGCCTCAAACCTGCACACACAGGCAGCCATACACCTACATGAACACCTGAAGCGTCGGGTCACAGACACTGCTTCCAATCTGGAGTCATTAAGTGTGTTGACCCTAGCAACACTTCTAGACCCCAGATTTAAATCACTCGGGTTCCGCAGTTCCTCCAAGGGCAATGAGGCAGTAGACCGCGGCCTGAATGTGCATCTGTAATCGGACGCACAAATGAGCCCCAGCCTGGACCGTCTTCACAACAGTTGTCTGCATCCACATCAGGCATGTTATTCAGCATTATTTGTTTGTTGTTGTTTGGACATCATGTACTTAAATGCCAATTTGTTGTTTTTAGATAACCTTTGGCACCATCTTGATGTTCAAATAAGCTGACAAACCAAAAGTGCCACTGCTGATGCCATCCAGGAGGTGCAGAAATACCTGGCAGAGGGTAATATTGCCAGGTCTCAGGATCCTATGATATACTGGCAGAACCAAAAGACTATTTATCCAAATCTCTTCCGGCTGTCCTTACAATATCTTTGCACTCCAGCCACATCTGTCCCGTGTGAGCGAGTGTTTTCTACAGCTGGAGAAGTTGTTTCAAAAAAGCGTAACAGACTAAAATTCAAAATGTTGGAAAAACTTCTTTTTTTGAATAAAAATTAGTGAAAAAAAAACAGTCCACAAGCATCCTCATTCCAAACACATTCACTTAGATTTTCACGTTGTTACATGTTCACATTATTTATTGACTGTATCTAAGAATATCAAAGATTTTTTAAATGTAAGTGAATATATGAAATAATATAATACACAATAAAATACAATGACTTAAAACATATTTTGTATAGACTAGGTCATCAAATCAGTCCGTCAACTAGGTTGCCTGTAGGGATTTTTAAGGTCCAGTAGGTGTCAATATTCAGTGACACAGTATCGACACAGTATCAATACAGTTTTCCTATGGGTCGAAACGCTTCAGGACGCCTCATCTACCCATCACTACTGCACAGTCGCCACCAGCCCAGTTAACGACCGCGTTCTGTGCTTCATTTTCCCCCAGATTGACTGAAGCCTGTAGCGAAATTGTAGTGAAAATTTTTGTTATAGCTACGCAAAAATATGTAGGTGCTACAGCTACTAGCTACATTTCATAAAACTGTAGCGGCTACAGCTACTAAAATTTGTAGCTAACTACAGAAAGTAGTGCGCTACTTAGCGTTAGCTGCTCCCCCTTCCCTGCCCAAGTCTGGCATGTCCATTACTGAAACAGCGGACTCTCGCTGTAAGGGTTAAACGGATTTTCCCGCCCAAGTTTTCATTTTCAAATGGACAAGACAGCAGCCAGGACCGAAGAGAAGACACATTTTCATCAAGAAGACAGAGGACATTAAGAGGGTAAGAAATACTTTTAAAAATCACATGTACATACGCTACCATGATCGGTGATGTGTAGGTTCAGTTCAGTGAGATTAAATATTTCGAATTATTGTTCCAGTATGGACACTAAGTTATAACAATTCGGTTTTGGCACAGCACTTGAAAAGCACAGGCTAGTTAGATTAATGAAATGGTGACCAGTTCAAGGTTTAGTTACGTTACCCCTCTTGCTAATTCGCCGTGAATAATGTTAACTAGCGAATTACTTTTAGCTAAATATTCAGAGTAGTTAGACGTTAGCTCGGAGCTAAACCAGGCTAAAGCGCTAACCGCGAGCTAACCTCATAACTTCTCTGAGCGTTTAGGTTAAAGCCGGTTAATAGACGGTGCTTTTCAAGTGTTACTCCATAGCGGGGCAGCATGTTTGCGGCTAGCGCGTTAGCTCGGAGCTAGCGGGTTGCCTTGACAGCAGTGTTAGTCCTCTAATGTGCACACAGCGTCCTTCTGTGTCAGTCAGTGTCTGTGTTTACATGCAAAGATTTTTGCCAATCCGATTGAATACAGACTCGGACTGAGGTGTTTATGCTCACTCTACTCAACAGTCTGATGAAAATCTTCGTTTACGTGCCCACTACAAGTAATCCGATGCAAAATGCCGCGCATGCGTGGAGCAGCGCTTAGAGTGACCGTTACCATGACAGCGAGCATCACGTGAGGTCCAGTCGGCGTGAGACAGGTTTCCAGTTGGCGCGCTTTTGTTACTGGCTTTAAACTGATGTCAGACTCAGAAAAACGTCCTTCACACGTACTTATAAAGGAAGACACAGAAGCTGGCCGTCCGTCCCACCGCCGTCTTTTAAAGCTCAGAGTATAAACCTCGTCTCCTCTGCAGACCCGCTTCTGCTCCCCCACGTTGACCGGTATAAACCTTTCGCTGTGACGCGCCGCGCATGCGCAGAGCGTTCTTACACCGTCCGACTGGAGTGTAATCGGATTCAGGCGTTTATACGGATATTATTATTCTATTTAACTGATTATTTAGAGGCTTTTCCACGTTCTTCGATCGGATAGACATTGTATTCCGAATGGCCTCAATCGGATTAGTCTATTCCGATTGAGGTGTTTACTTGGACGTATTCTCACTTTACAGTATGGGCCAGATCTATTAGTTATACTCAATTTACAGTATATGGGCCAGAGCTGGGCCACATCCATTAGTTATAATAATTTTATAGTGTGTGTGGGCCTCATCCACTAGTTCTTGTTTTACAGTATACGGGCCAGATGAATTTTAATAAACTGGAAAAGTTTCAGACCATTTATTGTTAAAACAATCAGCAGAGCTTTTTTATACTCCAAATGAGGATTATTTTAATTTTGCTTAAAAATCTAATTCTGCAGTTGAGCCACAACAGGGTGGTAAAAGACTTGTGGCTTGGCATGCTGCCAGCCCCTGGTCTAATGATTTCTGGGAACTAAAAATGCACATCTGCAATTTTCAATTCAATTCAATTCAAGTTTATTTATATAGCGCTTTTTACAACAAGGTTGTCACAAAGCAGCTTTACAGAAAAAACAGGTCCACGCCTCTTATGAGCATCACCACAGTGAAGCCAATTTTGTGGTGACTACAGTGGTAAGGAAAAACTCCAAAAAAATTTTGCTCATTTTTATTTATCAGAATCATGTATTCAAACTCTGCAGTACTACTCTTGTTTCATAGTTAAGTATAGATTGAAAAAAGGGTTAACACTTGAAACACTGAGCGGAAAACTGGCCAATCAGGAATCGTTTTTCTCAATAGTAGGTAGATGTAGCTAAGTAAGTCATCCTATTGGTTACAGTTCAAGAGCTGAAGTAAAGTTCTAACACATTAGATTAACTATCCACATAATTACAAAGTGATGGAGGAATCAATCAGTTGTTTCCAATTAGGCCAAAGGATTTCCAATGGATGGGACCAACGTCATAAGAAAAAAACACTCTAAGCGCCCTGGAACAGGATTGAGTCTGAGTCTGAGTACTGAGTCACTGTGCTAATATGCTAATATGTCAGTCATAAAGTTTCAGGTAAAACCTGCAATGCCTTTAAGAAGCTTCAAATATTCTGTCCCACCTTAAAAGACGCAGCAGCTACATTCTGTTGCTGCATCATTTAAGGTGGAATGGAAACTTTAGAAGGTATTCTGTCAAATTGCCGTTGGCTTAGCTAAACTACTAGGATCCTACAGGGACGCTATCAGAAGTTAGCACTGGGTTTTTTGTATTGGCTGAGTTTTTATATTTATGGCCCAAATTGAAGGCCTACCTCTAATGGTCATGGTTCACCACTACATACACAATTAAAGACAGACAGAGAGAGTGACTGAGAGACTGAGAGAGAGAGTGCTGTGATAAACTGCTAGTTTACTGCCAGTGTTTGTCTATGGAGATTGCATGGCTATGTGCTTGATTTTATACACCGCTTAAGCAATGGGTGTGGCAGCCAGGAAGCAACATAGCTGATCAGCCAATATGGTTCTAGTAAGTTGGACTAGTGCTTTAACAGCTGCATACAGTTAGTCAAAAATGCTAAATAAATAAATAAATAAATAAATAAATAAATAAATATTTCATAATAGCTACAGGTCTATTTAGACATGCTCTTATTTTTTCCTTTGACTGAAGATGTTGTATTTACAAAAATGTTTTGTAACGTAAAAGACATAGCCTTAAGTTATCCTTTACTTTAAACCAGTTAAATCAGTATTATTTCATGTCTGTTAAACAAAATTTCACTTGTGTGTAGCAGAAAATGATCAGGTCCTCAATTTTCAGCATGTGCGCTATTTGCACACGCACTCTACAGGTCAAGTTTCAAAGGTTTCCCCCTCACTTTGAGTTTTTTTCTGCGTATGGGGTATGTGTAGCACAACAAATATTGACGAGGCTCAGAGGGCTGGACTCTACTTGATAATCTGGCCTCGTCCACCGCCTGCACGTCTGCTCTGCTGGCCGTTTTGCCGCTTTACGGATTTCTCTTCGGGCAGGCGCCATGAAGCTGCCACCGGTGCTGCTGGCAGCTCTGCTGCTGTCCCAAAGCTGGGCTTTTGAGTTCATTATTGATGGAGAGTGGGAAAGTGAGATGATGGTAAGAAAGAGAGAGAGTATTTGTATGTGTTAAGCTTATGACAAGGTAATTGCTACACTATGGTGGTGAAGTAACCTTCACTGAAAAGTCTTAATATTGCCTTAGCCTAACATAGTAACAGACTCAAATACGTACTGGTCAAGCTCAGGCCAGTATAACTATTCTATTATTTTCACTAAATGTTGTACATATGATCTAGTACAAGCATCCACTGTGTTTTTATTTATTTATTGGTTTGTTTTATAATTGTTCAATCACAAATTTTGATGACAAATATAAGCCTTTTCTACTCGGCTACGCTCATGAAAATATTTAAAGTTAGACTTATTTGAAATGACATTTTCCAATATGTATGTTCTCTTTGTTTTGCTAGTCAGATCATGTGGATCATTTTGACAGCAGCAGAATCAGGGTAAGTTTCAGTTTTCAATTTGTGAAGTGAAAAGTTGCCATGTCATTGGCCCTGAAGCTTGAGTAGTATAGATCCATCCCCACAGTGCTGGACTTGCTGCTGTTGTATCACGTTGTTTAAGCAATCTGATATATATACACACACAGTACTGTGCGAAAGTCTTAGGCACCCAAGACACATTTTCAAAGTCTATTTGAAAGTGAAAAAAGTGTTAATATTTGACAAAATTTATAGAATATTAATGAAATAAAAATGAAATGTATATATTAATATATTTAAAATTATATATATATATATATATATATATATATATATATATATATATATATATATATATATATATATATAAAATGTGTGTGTGTGTGTGTGTGTGTGTTTAATCATTTTCAAACCTCTCCTCGAGGAAGCCCAGTATTACAGTATTATATGTAGTTAAAAAGCAACTCCTGGTTTGACCAATCAGTGCTTCAGTAAATTGTGCTCATGATGTAAAATTTGGACCCAAGAAATCCTTTGTTTTTATGTTTACTTGAATTATGAATATGACTTTATTCTAATGTATGTTGTGATAAACTCACTGCTGAGGTAAATTGTTAAAAAATTTGCTTAGATGCCTAAAACATTCACACAGTACTGTGCAAATATTTATATATATATATATATATATATATATATATATATATATATATATATATATATATATATATATATATATATATATATATATGTGCACAGGGCAACAGGCATTTTCAAATAATATCTTCATTTTTGTCATTTCTCAGTTTTTGATATGAGGTTTTCTTAAGTGTGTGTGTGTGTATTATATATAAGGGCCTGTTGCCCTTGACCTTGTGTGTGGTTTTTCATGATAAATGAACCAAAAGAACTCACCAAAATTAATTAAAAAAAGTCTTGTTACATAGACATACATTAAAATTAATATTTTGGATATATGAGGTTTTGCTCCAACATCAGTGATATGGAATATATTATCACTTTCAGACCAAACCCTTATAGCTCCATGTTATAAATCTGCTATTTACATTGTGTCAAAATTTTATGCTGAACAGACAGACAGAAAAGGTTAAAAATGACATAGAATAAATTCTTGTTCCATTAACGTGCATTGACATTTCGTGTTTGTCTCCAGTAGTTTCTCTTCTAGAGAAGCGTTTTTGTTCTGACAGTGATGACATGACAAATGATGAAAGTTCTTCTTCGAAGGTTTTCAGTTTGATGTGCAGAAAACATATTGAGGTCATATTTAATGAGGTGTAACTGAAGGTCAGTCAAAAGTCAGTCATAGCTCTGCCCAGGGTGTACTCTGTAACACTGCTACAAATGACAAACAGCAAACTTATCATAAGACACATTCATTTAATAAGTTGTCATTCAGTAAATGTTATGAATTGTTCAGTAATTGCTACATAATCAATGTAACTAACTAGAATGCCAGAAGACTAAGACTAAGAACGTAGCTAAGTTAAGACACAGCTTATTGTTCTGTTAGCTTGCTACAATTTTAAGCAACCAGGTTACTCAGTTTTTGAAGTTAAAACAAAAAATCTTTTTTTTCTTTTGTGTGCAGGGCAGTTATTAAAGTGAAGACTGAGCCACATACTGACACTTACTTTTACAGGCTTAGAAGGTTAATCTTTTTTGCAGTCAGCTATGATCTTGCTCATTTCATTGTTAGTCTATAGTGACACAATGATTTAGCTTACATGTTTTCTATTAATCCCAGGGTCCCAAACTGACCATTTTATCAACAATGTTAGTTTTCAGTTTTAATTGTCAAATTTTTAAAACAGCTGATGATATAAAAACATCAAAGAACTTCATCATTATTTTTAAAAATAAAATAAAATAGTAAAATAAAAATACAGATCAAAATAAAAAAGAAATTGATATTACTTTAAAGAAAGATCAATTCCAAACATTTGAACAGTAATGCACACTCATACGCTAAAGATTGTGCACCCATGGTCAAATTCCATGTTTTCTTCATTTTGTAAGCGAAAATAATTTTGAACAATCTCTATTTATTTGCTGAGTTTAACTCTTTGAGAAAAAATAAAACCTAGAAAATAAAATGTGCCATAACTTTTGCATGGGCCACATTTTATGTTTTATTTTTCCCCAATATGTTCAATTCAGCAAATAAACATTAACTGTGTACTAAAGTGTGCAGAAGAGTTTGCTGTAGAAGATGTGTTTACTTCATCCTCACTTAGAAAACCAAGGAATCATGGAATTTGACCAGGGGGCCCAAACTTCTGCATATGACTGCATGTGTATTATTTGGCTCTGCTGATATCTTTCCTATCTTGTGCATGCATCTTCTCTTAGTGCTGTATTGTTAGTGGTTTTTGACCACTGCTGTTTTTTACTTGTTTTGTAGAGGGGCCTAGTGACCAGTGAAGAGGAAGAGGACTTTGAGGTAGCCGTCTTGTTGTCTGACCTTTTTTCTGTGGCACTGTCTGTTCTTATCCACTAATCAATAGCTGTGTTTGCAGATGCGCAACCGCCACAGCGGTTATTGACTTCTGATCTAATGCTGCACTGCTAAAAGACCTACTTTTACTGCAGATTGATGAAGTACACACTTAGAGTAACATGCCAAAAAAAACTACGTTTATAAGGGATCTTTAGTAAAGAAAATGGTTCTATATAGAACCATAAACACCCAAAGAATTGTAAAAGATGAAACCGCCTGCTCAAATCATCAAACACTTGCCTGAAGACAGAATGTGATATACAGTACGTCTGTCCATTTTCATAGTGTGTCATACAGTGTCAGAAACTACAGGTGAAACATTAAACATGAGTTGTGTAAACTTGCTATGTTTTCCACAAATTATTCCTATGGTTAATGTCATGATAACCTCGTTAAGCAGCCAGAATAAAAAAAGTGACAATATTCAGTGTTTATTTCATATCTACTGTGTGTCTGAGATTTTTTGCTTTGGGTGTGTGTGTGTGTGTATGTGTATGTATGTGTGTGTGTAGGTCATACGTGGTAGTGATATAACAGTGAAGAGCTATACGGTGGAGAGCAGGATTACGGCACGTTTCGCTCACACCACAGTGAAGAGCTCGGTGGTGAACTCAGGCCCGAACGCCCAGAGCATCGGCTTCAACGTGCAGATTCCAAAACGAGCCTTCATCACAAACTTCACCATGTAAAACACACCGAGCATGTACCCAAAAGACACTAGGGGTGTAAAAAAGCATCTGAAAATTGGATTTGCATAACTACATAAAGATGCATCGTTTAGAATGAACTATATATAATAGTAACATTCAAGAAAGCATGCTTTCAAAACAAATTTCTCAGCCTGTTTTCACATGCGTAAATAAGAAAAGTCTTGGTGTAGTGCTTTTGTTTTTTTTTTATTCTGAATCGTATGAAAAGAATCAAATCAAAATGAGTCACATTGAAGTTTGAGATTTTCTGATGCATTTTCCTAAAGAATTCCAATCAAATCAGTTCATTAGGATTTGATTCAATTGCAGTTTACTCCCCTAGTATGCACACACACACACACACACACACACACACACACACACACACATACATACATACACACACACTTAAGTGGTCCAAACCATTGATGTTTCTCTCTGTGTGTTGTCAGGAATGTGAACGGGATTACCTTTATTGGCTCGGTGAAAGAGAAGACTGTGGCTCGAAACCTGTACGCTCAGGCCAGAGCTCGCGGAAAAGCTGCAGGAATCGTCAGGTATTACCTGTCATGCTTTTGGTCGAGGCTTTACAAAGCTCACTTTGACCTAGCCATGCTTCACCCACAACAACAACTTTTGCTAGATTGGACAAGCTTTATAGAACATTTGTGAAAAAATTCCCACACTCAGTTTTTTAAATTTACAACATTACTTTTTTATATTAATATTTCTGATGTATGTGAACGGTCACACTGTTAGGACGGAGACAGTGTATTTAGTGTTTTGTGTTTGTAATTAAGTTAAATTCATTATTGTCATTTTCAGTCTGACTAGTTTTGATTAGTTACAACAACACAGTCCAGCTCTGTAGTGTAGCATTTTAGACTGGAAACTCTGTGACTACTAGTGACCACTATTAATATATTACAGTAATGTGCTTACTTTTTCCTGTAACTAAGTAGTGTAACGTTCTACAATTAAATGCTTGTAATCACATTACAGTTACTGACCTAATAAGTATTGTATAACTTAGTTTACTCATGTCTCTAGGCCCAATTTGAGCTGGATTACTCTTAATTGTCCATGTGCTGTAATTTGACTGATTACTGATGAGATCCGTGAGTTTGATCCAGGATGAATCTGCCATGCCTTTAGTTTTTTAAAAGTGTACTAAGACTATTAAGTCTATTAGCTGATAACTAATTTTAGTAGTTGTAAGTCTACTGAGACCAACTGAATTATATATTTGTCAAACTGAGAGATCCTTCAGTAAAAGCAGTCCTGTTCAAATGAACAAATGACATTACTCGACCTCCTCTAGTAAAAAGAAATCCAGCTTGAATGGGGCTTAACAGAGCAATTAATTGAATGTGATTTTTTACAAACATAATTCATCTCTTTATAGCTTCTCTGCTTCTGTCCTTGTACATAATTGCATGTGTTAGTTGCATCAGATAACTGTCTAGCTGGGTAGTGGTGGGCAATCTGTCAATTCATCTAATTATGTTAATATGAAACAGATGGATAAAATCTTTATGCTGAAGAAAAAGAAACACCAAACAAACTAATCTAAAATTCTTCTTGTACCTTCCAGTAGAGACAGATGTTTCCGCTTTCCTGAATTAGATTACTTTTCCATAATGTAATTAGTTCAATAATCTCTTTACAGTTACAGATATGTAATTAGTAATTTGTCATGTATTTCTTTTTAAAATTTCTACACTGGTACTGGCACTAAACAAAGATTACTACAATTTCTCATTAGACTAAAAGGTTTTTTCAGTGTTCTGTAAAGCTCATCACATCACAAGAGGACACATTTGCAGGCAAAGCATAGATCAAATTTCAGCCTGTACAGCTTTTCTTAGACCTACCTTCATTTATATTTCTTCATTTGTTTATTTATCTCAGATGTCTTTATGTTGTCAGTGAATTCATCTCATCATCATTCTCTCTCTCTCTCTCTCTCTCTCTCTCTCTCTCTCTCTCTCTCTCTCTCTCTCTCTCTCTCTCTCTCTCTCTCTCTCTCTCTCTCTCTCTCCTCCCCCCTTTATTGCAGGACTAACTCTCAGGATATGGAGACATTTAAGACAGAGGTTCATGTTCCTCCAGGCAGTAAGGTGGAGTTTGAGCTGCACTATCAGGAAATGATGCAGCGCAAACTGGGAACATACACACACACTCTGCACATACAGCCAGGACGCCTGGTACCACAGTTGCAGGTCAGAAAAACACACACACACACACGCACACACACACACACATACATTATTAGAAACACCTTCTACTTCCACTCACAGGCTATGTTATGAACTCCCCTTACCTTTTAGGTCCACTGTGTCAGTGTACAGTTACAGATTCTAGCCCATTTATTTCTGCACAATTTATCAGTCCTGCTCTACACCATTTATTGTTGGTCAGGTTTTGACCAAATGAATGTTGTCCAGATATTATTTGGGTGGTATATTATTCTCAGTACAGTAGTGTTCTCATTACAAGGGTGGGAATCTTTAGCGTGCAGACTGCAGGTCACTTAGCAACACAGTCTCGCCAAGTTAGTAGCTACGAAAACACAAAGAGAGAGATATAAGACGAACATTTGAAGATGAATGAACTTATTCGCATTTATAAGCACCGCAGATGGTTTCCTGGTACGTAAAACCTGCAATGAGAGACTGTCAAAGACTAAAAAGTTGCGAAGATGAAGTCAGCTTCTCTTTGATTTTTGACATTTGTGAATTGATTCAGAATCGTCCACATCTGCATCACGATGCATCTAAGAATACCCCACCCCTAGTAGTGACCCTCACATGGTAAAATATGTGGTTTTGGGATAAGTCTATCAGACAGCGGTGTTGCTGAGGTTTATATACACATCAATATCACTGCTAGGTTGAGAATACTCCACCACCCAAAAATATTCAGCCTAGAACATTGGTCATTAACTGACCATTGAAGAAGGGCTAGAGCATGGCTAACACAAACTGGGCATCAACAGCTATGTATCAACTCTGTCTAACTGTACATCAGAACATCAGCAAGATGGAGCTACAAGGGAGCAGTTTCTGTTAAAGTATGTATTGTGCACTTCAATGCGATCTACTAAGTTATGACACTGCAGTAAATATTGACAATATTGGGCACATACATAACGTGTATGTAGTTTACAGATTAACAGGTTGATGCACTTCTCCGTCTCAGCTATTCTAAGCAAGTAATAAATAAAAGATAAAATAATGTTCTTAACACCGGTAGTGACTCAAAAACATTGCTACAGTTTCTCGTTAGCTTTTTTTTTTTTCCAGTGGTCTGTAAAGCATGTCCAACACATTTGTAGGGTAGATAATCTTGTTATCAATAAAGAATTTAAAATCTGAATAAAGTATTTAAATTGTGAATCTGAATGAAGTCTTTAAAATGTGAATCTGCATAAAGAATTTAAATGTGTGTGTTTTCTCAGGTGGATGTGTATATCTTTGAGCCCAAAGGCATCAAGTTTGTGAAGACACCAAGCACGCTGGGAGAACATTTCGCAGGCCTGACTAAGGTCACCCAGACTAAAGAGAAAGCCCACGTGGTGTTTAAGCCCACCCTGCAGCAACAACGCAAATGTGATAACTGCACAGAGAGTGCAGTGGACGGTGCTTTTACTGTCCAATACGATGTGGAGAGAGAAACCAATGCTGGAGAACTGCAGGTAATGCTGTGGGAAATGCTTGAGTAATTGCACTTTTTAAATACACTTAAGTATTATTTTGGAAAATTACTCGAGTGGTACTGACATTGAATACATTTGAGTACTTTTGCTTAATTACATTTCTAAAAGAAATAAATACCTTGCAATTTTATTTAGACCTTCAGAATGCTTGTTGATCTCAAAGGCCAGCAGATTGTTCTGTATTTCACTTGCCACTTTTCCTGAAGGGACTCTGCAAATATTCCCATAACATCAATAATATTATTTCATTCACACTCAGAGACACAGCATCACTACTATGTAAAACAAGTCTGGCTTTGTTCTCCCTCTCTCAGGTGTCTGATGGTCACTTTGTTCAGTTCTTCGCTCCATCTGATCTCACGCCCCTCTCCAAAAACATTGTGTTCGTAATTGATGTGAGCGGCAGCATGTGGGGGCTGAAGATGAAGCAGGTAAACACAACTATGAATCTCATGATGCTATTTATGGGGGCTTAGTGTGCTGGTTGGTTAAATTGAAGCACGTCTTATTTTTGAACCTGCTGCAGTGCCCTCTTGTGGCTGTAGAGAAAACTGTACTGAGCTGTGGAGCAATACTGATAGCAATTGGTGCAAATTTAGGGGTGGGTGGAGAGGAGGAGCATGTCCCTCCCACTTTTTGGAATTAGGCAAGGTCATTTTCCTGGGGTAGCAATAAGGATTGTTCTGGCCAATATTGATATAAATAGGATTATTTTCTATAAATTTATCTCCAGACTTTTTTTAGCCTATAGGAGATAAATCTGGAGATTTTGAAAGTTTAAGACCAACGATTTGAACACTGATTGCAGTGTGCTAGTCTGCCAGTTCACAAACTCTGCATTATAATGTTATAAAGACAACTAGGACAATTGTAACATATAATTAAAAAAAATTCAATATATACAGTGGACTCCAAAATTGTTTGACCGCACAAAAAATCAGTTTTTTTCTCTTTTCATTTAAACCTGGGAATAAGCAAGTGAGTAAGTTAAGAATCCTGAAAATTTTAAAACAAAGAAAATGTGGTACTATTAAAATTGAACAGAGACCTTTGCACATTTGGTCCATGTCAGGTGCAGGTTGTTGAAGTGTAAGGGGACATACCAAATAATAGGAAATTCTAAGAAATGTATGTAAGCATTCAAAGTTTCTACTTTTTACTCAAGTAGTTCTGCTGAGAATGTAATTTGTAATGAAAATCTCTGTATTGAATTAGAAATCAATGAAAATTTTAAGCATTTTTACTAATGGTCTCAGACCTATGGAACCCACCATGTATGTTTAGTCATTCAACCCTTGGCATCAGGATAATTGTCAAAAAGAGTACAAAGCTTATATCACTGAGTGCGTTTACTTGCGCTCAATAATCGGATAATCACATAATGGGAAACTCTGGGTCTGTATGAGTCAAGCAGTAATAATTTTTCTTCTTTGCAAAGTAAAGCCCAAACTTCAAGCTGCTGTTTTATTTTTTGAACATTGTGCCACCTGAAAATATGAACATACATCATTTAGAAGATGAAGAATAGTTAAATCCTTTATTTTGTGTTTGGTTTCAGCTCCTCTTCAAAAGTGCTTTGCTACCATCTTGCAACATCCACCGTCTGTTCTCTCGCTTGCGCAGGCTGAGAAATACGATAGAAATCCGAGTACAAATATACATGAACTGAGAAATCTGATTACTGAGCTAATATCCAGCTCTCTTTATCGGATTTATTAATCTGATTTCTAGATTGGAGTATGGTGTTTACATGACCATTTGAATAATCAGATAACTGCAGAAATCCGATTGTGATTGGATTATTGAGTGCATGTATACACACTCATTGATATTTTCCCACAACAGTCGTATGGCATTGCCATTATAGGCTACTGCATAACTAAAAACGCACCACATTAGGTAGTATGAAGAAATGGTAACTCTGCATACTTTGGTTACCTAGTTTAATGTATGAAATCTGCAATTTTTGTGTGGTGCTCATGCTGTATATATGCTATAACATCTCAGTGTTTGCCCCCTCCCATAATTGTCAGATCCAATTTGTAAAATTTGCATCCACTTAACAGATGAAGATAAAAAAAAAGTGCTATAAATGTATGGAAGCCCTAAAAGGCCACAGATACACATATTCTATTTATTGTGTTGTTGAGTGATTGTTGTTGGTTTTATTTGTTAAGATCTCAAGTTAATTATGTACAGCATAACAAATGTCATTTGTGATTTTTCTCATCCTGGGATTTTGAGAAACCGAAGTTTTCTAACCCGTCAATCCCGCCTCAACCGAAGTTTTCTAACCCCCCCAACCCCCCCCCAAAAAAAAAAAAATAGGAGGGGTAGTACTGGTGTTGCAGGTTACTGAACTCCATGTTTGCTGTTGTATAGTGCAGCTGGTACAGTGTCTTTTGACAAGACTCCCAAGACTAATCTGACATGTAAATGAAAGTATATGAACCATGTTTCTCTCTTTGCCTTTTTTGCTTTTCTTTCTCTCTGTTTTCCCATTTTCTTTCTTGCTTTCCCCTTCTTCTCTACAGACTGTTGAGGCCATGAAGACCATCCTGGATGATCTGACCATGGATGACTATTTTAGCGTCATCGACTTCAATCATAATATTCGCTGCTGGAGTGAGGAGCTTGTACCAGGGACATCCATAAATGTTAGAGAGGCCAAAAAATACATCCAGAACATTAAACCCAATGGAGGTGAGAGAGAGAGAGAGAAAGAGAGAAATTAAAAAAGAGCTGCATTGAATTGACACATTACATCATTCATTTTACTTACTTTTGGCAGCAGTTATGTAGATATATTTTATTAATGTGAAAGTAATGTACACATTTGAAGCAAGTGAACTGATTACAGCACTGTTTTCAGTGTAGCCTCTCATAGTGCTTCTGGGCTGTTTATGTATGTATCAGATTGGTTCTTATTGACTTTTGACCACAGGCACTAACATCAATGAGGCTCTCCTAAAGGCAGTGAGAATCCTGTTGAAAGCACTGGATCAGGGCCTGATTGACCAGCGCTCTGTTTCTATGATCATCCTGGTGTCCGATGGAGACCCCACAGTGGGTGAGGATATGCTTCATGCATACACACACACACACACACACACACACACACACACACACACACACACACACACACACCCTGATAAATATTCACTAGCCTCTTTATCAGAAACACCTCCTTTGTAGCTCCACCTTATTGATATACAAAGACTTCAGTTAGAGACTGTAGCCCATCTGTTGAGGCACAGTTTATGTTGAGCCATCCTCTAGTCCTTTGTCACTGGTCAGTTTCTGAAAATCCCAACCACGCCGCTTAGGTGTTTCTAATAAAGTGGCCGGTGGAAAGTATTAGGTCTGTGTTTCTAATAAAGTGGCCAGTAAGTGTAAGTACAAAGTCTGGGTTTCTAATAAAGTGGCCAGTATGTATAAGTACAAAGTCTGGGTTTCTGACAAAGTGGCCTGTGAGTGGAAGCATAAGGTCTGGGTTTCTAATAAAGTGGCCAGTAAGTGTAAGTACAAAGTCTGGGTTTCTTATAAAGTGGCCAGTAAGTGTAAGTACAAAGTCTGGGTTTCTTATAAAGTGGCCAGTAAGTGTAAGTACAAAGTCTGGGTTTCTAATAAAGTGGCCAGTATGTATAAGTACAAAGTCTGGGTTTCTGACAAAGTGGCCTGTGAGTGGAAGCATAAGGTCTGGGTTTCTAATAAAGTGGCCAGTAAGTGTAAGTACAAAGTCTGGGTTTCTGATAAAGTGGCCTGTGAGTGGAAGCATAAGGTCTGGGTTTCTAATAAAGTGGCCAGTAAGTGTAAGTACAAAGTCTGGGTTTCTGATAAAGTGGCCTGTGAGTGGAAGCATAAGGTCTGGGTTTCTAATAAAGTGGCCAGTAAGTGTAAGTACAAAGTCTGGGTTTCTTATAAAGTGGCCAGTAAGTGTAAGTACAAAGTCTGGGTTTCTAATAAAGTAGCCAGTGAATGGAAGCATAAGGTCTGAGTTTCTAATAAAGTAGCCAGTGAGTGGAAGCATAAGGTCTGAGTTTCTAATAAAGTAGCCAGTGAGTGGACGCATAAGGTCTGAGTTTCTAATAAAGTAGCCAGTGAATGGAAGCATAAGGTCTGAGTTTCTAATAAAGTAGCCAGTGAATGGAAGCATAAGGTCTGAGTTTCTAATAAAGTAGCCAGTGAGTGGACGCATAAGGTCTGAGTTTCTAATAAAGTAGCCAGTGATTGGAAGCATAAGGTCTGAGTTTCTAATAAAGTAGCCAGTGAGTGGAAGCATAAGGTCTGAGTTTCTAATAAAGTAGCCAGTGAGTGGAAGCATAAGGTCTGAGTTTCTAATAAAGTAGCCAGTGAGTGGACGCATAAGGTCTGAGTTTCTAATAAAGTAGCCAGTGAATGGAAGCATAAGGTCTGAGTTTCTAATAAAGTAGCCAGTGAATGGAAGCATAAGGTCTGAGTTTCTAATAAAGTAGCCAGTGAATGGAAGCATAAGGTCTGAGTTTCTAATAAAGTAGCCAGTGAGTGGACGCATAAGGTCTGAGTTTCTAATAAAGTAGCCAGTGAGTGGACGCATAAGGTCTGAGTTTCTAATAAAGTAGCCAGTGAATGGAAGCATAAGGTCTGAGTTTCTAATAAAGTAGCCAGTGAGTGGACGCATAAGGTCTGAGTTTCTAATAAAGTAGCCAGTGAGTGGACGCATAAGGTCTGAGTTTCTAATAAAGTAGCCAGTGAGTGGAAGCATAAGGTCTGAGTTTCTAATAAAGTAGCCAGTGAGTGGACGCATAAGGTCTGAGTTTCTAATAAAGTAGCCAGTGAGTGGAAGCATAAGGTCTGAGTTTCTAATAAAGTAGCCAGTGAGTGGACGCATAAGGTCTGAGTTTCTAATAAAGTAGCCAGTGAGTGGACGCATAAGGTCTGAGTTTCTAATAAAGTAGCCAGTGAGTGGACGCATAAGGTCTGAGTTTCTAATAAAGTAGCCAGTGAGTGGACGCATAAGGTCTGAGTTTCTAATAAAGTAGCCAGTGAGTGGACGCATAAGGTCTGAGTTTCTAATAAAGTGGCCAGTAAGTGTAAGTACAAAGTCTGGGTTTCTGATAAAGTGGCCTGTGAGTGGAAGCATAAGGTCTGGGTTTCTAATAAAGTGGCCAGTAAGTGTAAGTACAAAGTCTGGGTTTCTAATAAAGTAGCCAGTGAGTGGACGCATAAGGTCTGAGTTTCTAATAAAGTAGCCAGTGAATGGAAGCATAAGGTCTGAGTTTCTAATAAAGTAGCCAGTGAGTGGACGCATAAGGTCTGAGTTTCTAATAAAGTAGCCAGTGATTGGAAGCATAAGGTCTGAGTTTCTAATAAAGTAGCCAGTGAATGGAAGCATAAGGTCTGAGTTTCTAATAAAGTAGCCAGTGAGTGGAAGCATAAGGTCTGAGTTTCTAATAAAGTAGCCAGTGAGTGGACGCATAAGGTCTGAGTTTCTAATAAAGTAGCCAGTGAATGGAAGCATAAGGTCTGAGTTTCTAATAAAGTAGTCAGTGAGTGGAAGCATAAGGTCTGAGTTTCTAATAAAGTAGTCAGTGAGTGGAAGCATAAGGTCTGAGTTTCTAATAAAGTAGCCAGTGAGTGGAAGCATAAGGTCTGAGTTTCTAATAAAGTAGCCAGTGAGTGGACGCATAAGGTCTGAGTTTCTAATAAAGTAGCCAGTGAATGGAAGCATAAGGTCTGAGTTTCTAATAAAGTAGCCAGTGAGTGGACGCATAAGGTCTGAGTTTCTAATAAAGTAGCCAGTGAATGGAAGCATAAGGTCTGAGTTTCTAATAAAGTAGCCAGTGAGTGGAAGCATAAGGTCTGAGTTTCTAATAAAGTGGCCAGTGAGTGGATGCATAAGGTCTGAGTTTCTAATAAAGTGGCCAGTGAGTGTATAGTCCTCACTGCTCATTTTCCAAACATTTCTGTTCCCTTCTCAATAATCTTCCATCCACATACTTTCTGTCATTTTTTGTGGGATGTAGGAGAGATAAAGCTGAGTGCCATTCAGAAGAATGTGAAGCGTGAGATGCGTGAGGAAATCTCTCTCTTCTCTCTCGGCATCGGGTTTGATGTGGATTTTGACTTTTTGGAACGCATTGCCATGGAGAACAGGGGCTTGGCACAGAGGATTTTTGCCAATCATGATGCTTCAGAGCAGTTGAAGGTATAGAGCAAAAGTCCTTTTAAAGAGTTTTCACATCAAGTTCTGCAATGTAACAGTATAGAGCACAGGTGTAAACATCTGACTTCTCAACAATTCAGTTTGCTTATGACTTGTTATTATTGGGAAATAATTCAGTGTATCCTGTAATCTCAGAAATCACCACAATTTGATTTGAGTTATTTTGGTACAACTCTGAACTGCAACATACGATGTTACTTTAAGAAGAAGAAAAAATATGAATAAAGATCTCAGTACAATCACTGTTAGAGCAAAACCTTTTTCACATCAAAACCAATTTTCACATCATTTTAAAATGCAAGCTGCTATTTACATTGTGTGAAGACTTCATGATGAATGGACCAATAGAAACAGAAATGTACGTTAATGTTTAAAAAAAAAGGAAACAGCATGTTTAATTCAAAGGCAATACAGAGTTGAGGCCCATATTCTACATTTTTCACTTACAATAAACAGTCATAATACATTTTTCTCTTTACCTCTTTGAAATTAAACAGGCTGTTTTTCACAGTCTTTAAAACTGATGAATGTAAATGAGTTGTGTTTTGATTGGTTGCCCTGCCCTGAGGCACATTTAAAAAGAAGCCATCTGGGCTGAAATACTCCTTGTAAATTCAACATGAATGGGAGGGGCTAAATTTTTATAGACTGAATATGGAAGAGATATATAAATCAGATTATTGATCGTTTTCAGTGACATCACAAAAACAGTCCATTCAAAACAAGCTGTTTTTGAAGCTTTTTGTAAATGGACTTTATGGAATGGGGAGTGAATAATATGTTTGGAAATGGTGTTTATATACCACATCAAACTCATTGGTTTAATAGAAGTGGTATTTTCTCTGCGATAGGAGACCATATGTGTATTTTTCCATGTTCTGGAAACTATGTTACTCCATGCCTTTATTCACCATCCATCTCTCTCTCTCTGTAGCTGTTCTACAGCCGCGTGTCTTCTCCTCTCCTGAGGAAGATCACCATCCAGTTCCCCGAGGACTCTGTGAGTGATGTCACTCGGAATCATTTTGATAAGTTCTTCAGTGGCTCGGAGCTGGTAGTGGCCGGCAAAGTGAAGAGTGTGGGGTCCAACATGCTACAGAGCTTCACCACTGCATCTGCTGTGGGTATTTTCAATGCACCATATAAGCAAGTTTGAGATTACTAAATAAAGTCATTCCGAGTGTTTAGATGTCTGATGGTTCATTGTTGAAAAACATATCAACTCTGATTGGTGTCGTAACATCTATAGCACTAATATAATCCTTTTATTTTGTGTTTTTTGAGATTTTATATGTAATGTTAAGAATGGTAAATTAGCAGTAAGTCTGAAATTTGAAGGTCTGAGATTGCTATGCTTCACTTAAGCAATAATCCACAAAATGCAATGCATTAACGTTTTACCACAGTGGAGGGGTATTCTTAAACATATTCTTAGGTAAAATTTAATATTTTATTAATGATATATGCTTTGCCAATGTGATAAATGTTGCTAAATTTACCACTAACATTGTCAATATGATCACCAACAGTTTGGACCAACTTGATACTACTACTACTTCTATTACTACTACTAATATATCTCAATAAACATTTCATCCTAAAACATAACAGTGGGCTATTTGTACCAAGCAAAATAATGGTCAAAGATTATTCCACGAATAGCTCTTTTTTAACAACTTGTTACATTAAAGAGTAACTTTAAAAATGGTTCAGCCAATCAGATTTCAGAACCAGAACTATCCGTTTTGTAAAGTTTTTGTATTTTTACTTATCCAGGCCACCATGGATCTGACCCTTGTTACAGAGGCGGACCTTCAAGAGTTGGACACACTGCTTAGCCAACAGCAGCACTCCTTTGCTGGCTTCGCTTCTCGGATGTGGGCTTACATAACTATCAATCAGCTGCTTGCTGAGCGGTAAGACATTAAAGAATGCTTAGACCAGTCAGTCAACAGATTGAGACACTGCAGTAGAATTTGGGAGGCCTAAAATATCTGCCATTTTCATTTTTACTCAGCTTACTTGACTTGTCCTTGGTTAGCTATTGTACACTGCCCAGAAATTTGCGGGCACCTTGCCTTCTACTTAAATTTTCTCACTGTTTCTTTTCAGTTAATTAAGAAAAAGCCATGCTAGGTTTTTGTTTACGTAAAACAGAACAGTTCACAGTTATCTTTTACACGCAGCTTTATCTTATGTATGAATTAGACTTTGCCTAAGTAATGATTTGATGGATTTCTTTTTCAAAAAATTGTTTAAAAAACACATTGCAACTCCTGTGGCCCATGTGTGGCTGAAACAGCTGAAAGTTTGGGTGCTGATATCACAACAAGGCGATAACTAGTGGCCTTTGGCTTTATTCCCAGTGTAGTACTGTCAGGAATATTGCCACAATTTTTACATGTCATGCAAATATAATACAAATATCATTGCTGTCCAACCAACCAAAAAAATCATTTGTATCATCAGAATACTTGAGTTTTCATTTATGTTTGTATTTGATTCTGTATTTTTTTCAAGCCAAAACAACAACAAAACTGCATCACCTAATGCCTTTAAAGAGAAATATGAATACTAGCTGGTTTAGTTCAATACAGCATGAATTCCTACCAGGCATCAGCTCGCCTCAAAACACAACAAACTGCACTTCTTTCCAAGCTGAAATTGAAGCTAAAATAAGTTTTCCTGAGATAACTTTTCACATGTGTGGGAACACTTTAAATTATCAGAATTATCAAAAATGCTGTGCTCTTTGTAGTTCTTTGGCCCCAACTGCAGCAAAGAAGCGTAAGATAACACAACGGATCATGACCTTGGCTGTGGAGCATCAGTTTGTCACACCGCTGACCGCCATGCTGGTGGAGAGTCAGGACGGTCCTGAGAGGCTTCTAGCAGATTCTCCCAAAGACCCAAAACAGGGCTGCTGCCCTGGAATAGGTACTGCTAGATTAACACATAGCTTTATTAACCTTACTCACTCACACAGTGGCTGTTTTGCTTATTATAGTACACACTGGGTGGTTTATGGTGTGTTTAGATGGGTCTTGTCTGCTTGTGAAGTCAGAAAACTAATCACTCAATTGGAACTACCAGTTGTTTTTGCTTGGGTGGTGATCAGCAACTCATACCTTTATCACATGAATAATATAGTTCTAATAACTGTTGAGAGGGCCAATGAAATCACTCTTTTGGTTGTATACTGAAAAGGCCTGTCTGTTTGCAATGATTTGATTTAAAGGAATAGTTCATATCATATAAATCATATAAATTAAATTTCTTGCCAAATTATTCCTTTAATGTTGTGATCATTTACACACATTAGGGCACAGAAACTGCCAGTCATATATTTACATTTAACTTGGTAGACCACAATGTGTGCCAGCTTGGTCTGCTGTATTACATGAAATCAGAGGATGTCCTGTTCTGGCTGCTGATTACTGTCTTTCTCTGTAGGTCCAGCTGCTAGAACAAATGTGCACTTTGTCAGCAGTAAACCTCCATCCCAACCCCCCTGGTTTGACTACACTACTACTACTCAGGGACCGAGCCAGGCAAAAGCACCACACGTCACTGTTGGTATGGTCTTTTCACCCTGGCACTGCGATTACCTGATAGCACTAGTATCCACTACTATGCATCACTCATATGAAACAAGTACACAAAAAAACACACACACACAGGCAGATGGTCTAGTCAGGGGAGGAAAATCAGAACGAAAAGGCATTGACCCTGATGATCCAAGACTCCATCCACTTGAAAACATTGAGTCATAAAGTCATGGCTAACCATTTACATGTTCCTAACCACTTGGATGATCTTTAAAACATAAAATATTAATGTGAATATAGTTCAGATAAATTTCAGTCATAAGAATTTAGGGGTGCCAACAATTATGACACACAGACATTTAAGAACAATATTTATGAAAAAAAGTATTTCATGAAAAGATTTAGCTTTTTTCTTTCAATCATTGTACTTCAAATAAAAGTTTTTTTGTTCAGATTTTGAATGAAATATTAAAAGGACAAGAATGTTGTTTTACAGCCTGTTTTGTTCAGGTTTACCAGAGGTGCCAGTATTTGTAGAGGGCGTTGTATTCTGAGAAAATAAGACATTATTATGACAAAATACATCAGAGAAATGTTATTATTTTGACTTTCTATTCATGTTTGGCTGGGAATTTGAATATTTCTGAATGTTTCATATTTGAAATATCTGTGTATTTAATTATCCATGTCCATCCCTATTTTGATACTGCCATAGATTTTTACAGAAGTTAGAGTATGTTATTATCTTTGGAAGCTGAATTTTGGAAGCTGATCTCCATTCTTAACAGTTTACTGTGTCATTTACAAGTTCCTTTTAAAAGAACTATCCCAGAAAGTAAAGACATTGTTTCAAATTCCACAACATTAATGCAAGTATAAAAAATTATTGAAAAGATTTACTGTGAAATTATATGCAAATGTTTAGGTACCTCTGGTCAAACAACATGTTTTAATAATTTTCCATGTCCTAATAAGAACTCACTTATATGTCAATATGTTAAACTGAGCAAATAAAACAAAATGTCTTGCACTACAATACTGTATAATATAGTACTGGTAAAGCTGCTTATCTTTCTCTATTGCAGTGGAGAATGACCCTCACTTCATAGTGCACCTGCCTAAGAACAACATGGATGTGTGTTTTAACATTGACTCCAAGCCGGGACACATCCTGAACCTAGTGTCGGACCCTGGAACAGGTACCAGTAAAATTTTCTCAAATAGTCGGAATAAAATGCAGAAGCTACTTTTTAAAAATGTTTTCATGACTTGATAACCATGTATTCTTCTGTCTACTTGTGTTCAAACAGGAATTGTTATCAATGGCCAATTAGTTGGTGGCAAGAAGATGAAGAACAATAAGCTGAACACATACTTTGGCACCATCTCCATATACTCTGAAGATGCAGGGGTGAAGGTGGTGGTGAGGCCCAGCAGTATTGATCTGATGGAGGGCAAAAACAATCACTCTTTCTCCTGGGCAGCCACGGCCAAGCTTAATCTTAACAGGTACTGCAAAGCTAGTGATGCTACAGAAGAGACATTTTGATTTTATATGGGAATTTTACTGCTTAAACACTCAAACTTTTAAATTCTTCGCTCTCTTATCTACTTTGAAGCAGTTACTGAATTATTCATAGTACATACTGAATAATTCATAAGGTTACTGAAAAAATCATAGTGGATAGTTAATGATTCATAGAACTTACTGAATAATTGGTAGCAGTTACTGAACAATTTACACTGGACACTGCATAATGCTTTGTAGTTACTAAATAATTCCTGGTAGATACCGAATATTCCATAGTAGATATTGAATAATCTATAGTAGTTTTAGAATCATTTAGAATAAAAGTATATACCAAGTAAAATGTCTTAAGATTGAATACTAAATACTGTTTACTGTTTGGGGCAGTCATGGGCTGGAGGTTAGAGAGCCAACCCTGTGACTGGAAGGTTGCTGGTATCCCAGAGCCGACAGTACATGACTGAAATGTTCTTGAGCAAGGCACCAAACCCCCAACTGCTCCCTGTGCACCGTGAATAGGGCTGCCCACTGCTCTGGGCAAATGTGCTCAGTGCCCCCTAGTGTGTGTTCACTAGTGTTTATGTGGTGTTCACAGATGGGTTAGATGAAGTGAAATTTCCCCTTTATGGGACTAATAAGCGCCGCTTAATTATAAACTTAACTTAATATTACAATTTAAGTTTAAAAACCTAACTGTGTATAAAAGCCTTACTGTGTATGAAAGAGATTTAGTTACCATTTAAATCTCAGATAACTGTTGTAAACAGAGAAAGAATACATTGCATCGTCAAATCGATTTCCGTAATATAGTACAGTGGAAGCTGTACTGAAATGCTCCATTCTAGAGAAAGTTACCAAATCAAACTTGATGTGGTGGTGACTGATACCAGACGTCTGACCTCTTAAGGGCTACATTCCACAGAAAAAGACTGCGTGAAATGATTACAAATATACTGCCTGATTGCAAAGACATCATCATAGTTCTGAGACAAGACTTTGGCTTGAAACATATTTTAACATCTGATAATGGTGACGAGGTCAATGTAAGGTGTGCAAATAGCAGCTAAAGAAATCTTATTTTGTGATGTTATGTTAAGACATTTAGAATGCCATCACTGAATGCTTTAAGTAGTAAAGTGGTTAATATTTTGTGATATTCTATGTTAGAAATAAATTATTAATAAGTATTACTTATACAAAATTATTAAGAAATAAATTATTGTGACTGTGCTGTTCTATGAACTTTATTTTTGTAATGTAAGCTGGAAATATTTCCAAAATAATTACAGAAGCACAGAAACATTATTGCAATCTAAAACGTTTCATTTCTTAGTTTCTCAAAATCCTAAAAAAAGATAGAGTAAGCACAACTGTTTTGTTCAGTATAGGTTGGTCCTGCAGTGTCCAAATACAACCTGAACGCATTAGGTGGCATCTAATTAATCTTGCAGAGCAGAAAGCAGCTCTTAATGCAGTAATAAAATACATACAATATTTTATAGAGCCCACACTGACAGACACAAACAGTACAACATTTAACAATAAAATGTGAATAAAAAAATAAATGATTTCATTTGAAGCACTCAGTGATATTTTAAATGTTCATGATGTTTTTGTAATTGTTACCGACATAGTACACATGCTTTATAATGATGTACAGTCATTATCTGTTTAAAAGAAAAAAATTGGATAAAATAGATAGTAACAGCTGTGTAAAAGAATGAATTACAGTACATATTACAGCTTTATGAGGCATTATCAGAGTTTATAAGTGTGCTTACAGAGCATTGTTACCACATTACAAAGACTTGAAAGCATTTATAACTATATATCATCCAAAACAACCAAAAGAAATGTGTGTGTAAAATGTTGATGTTGAGTGAATGTTTTATACAGCAAAACAGCCTGGGGTCAAACTGACCCCAAATAACTTTAATGCATACAAAATATGTACAGTACATTGAAAACACTTCATGTTAATTTTATTCTCACCCAGTTGCCCCCATTAAATTGGGAAAAGTCATTAAAGATGATGCAAAAAATGAAGTCATTTAATTAGGGCTGTTAAATACTGAATGGGGTCAAATTGACCCAAAAGATAATAGGAGGGTTAAAAACTTCACTAATTAATTACTCTCGTTGTCAGGGTGAAGGTGGCCATAGAAAAGGAGCATAAGATCACAGTGACGATTGATGACAAGATCTCAGCGATGGTGCTTTTGCATCGTGTGTGGAAAAAGCATCCGTTTAATGTGGACTTCCTGGGCTTCTACACACCCAACGATAACCAGTACTCCTCTCAGGTCCACGGCCTCATTGGTGTGTCTGAGGTTTTGAAAAAACTTTTTATTCAAGCAGGCCCATAAACAAAGCATGTCCTTTTTCACAAATTTGTCTTTCAGTTGACTTTCACCACTAATTATGTCGGTCTAATGTGCTCTATGTATATGGAAATGATGCATACATTTCAATCAGGTATGGTCAGTGTATAGAACTGACGTACTAAAACACTTAAAGTGAAGTCAAAAAGTCTGAGACCACTTTGAAAATCTGGTCATTTAAACTTTTTTTTTCTTTCACTTAAATTTGGAAATAAACAACCAAAAGCATTAACATTTTGAAAAGTTAAACTAAAGTTATGACAAGTAAAACAAAGAAGAAATATTCAAAATTTTGCACTACGTTTAGGTCACTATTCAAATTTAAGCAATTTTATTTTACATTGACCATTTTGAGGCCTTTGTACAAGAGGATCACATTAGCTATTGTCGGTCTTATCTCTTCCAGTGAAGCTTGTATTCAGACGACTCTCATGTGGATTTAATCCACTCATCAGAGGCTTCTGCACATACATGTGGAGTGTGGTGCCAACTCAAGTGCACATGCTCAAACTGCACTGTGTATCTAAAACTAGCATTTAATGTTATTTATCATGTTATGTAGTATTCTGTAGGGCAGCTTTGCATCCCTCTGTCTTATTTTCTTATAGAATTCATGATACTATATCCTTTCCATGCTTTCTTCAATCAAAAAGGTTTTAAACAGAACGCCCCCCCCAACTCACCACAAAGCAATTGTAGTTTCTCCCACTTTCAACATACTTCACCAGGTATAGGTTTTCCTACAATGCAAACCAGAAAATCTCATTGAGACTATTGTGGGACCACTGCAGCATGCACTTGGGCATGTTTTTAACAGATGTAGCAATGGTCATATTTTTCATTTGGGCCAGAGTGTCCCTTTAATTGATTGTACCCCAATCATACTGGAAGGGAACACAGAGATCATTTTAAATGCAAGCTTGTTTGTTTGTTTGTTGTGGTAGATTCATCCATGCAGTCAGGTTATATAATTATTCACTCTTATTATTTAACACAATCAAACACAAACAACCATCCAGGGATCCTGGGACCCCACAGAGTGCACATTGTGTGTGTGTGTGTGTGTGTGTGTGTGTGTGTGTGTGTGTGTGTGTGTGAGTGTGAGAGTCTTGATAATTAGGTAATTACGTAATAATTGGTGATTTGAAGCAGGAAAAATACAAAATATTATCTGTTACCTTTAATGTGTTTGTGTGTTGTTGTAAAACAGGGCAGTTTGTAAATGAGCCTGAGGTGAAGGTGTTTGACATGCATGAAGGAACGGAGCCAGAGAAGAAACAGGCCACCATGGAAGTGAAGGGCAATAAGCTCACAGTAACCAGGTACCCCACACAATCCACACTAGTAGCCCCCTGAACTCTTATGCTGGCACTATAGTGTGAAACGTTCATGTAAACTTTGTTGCTTGAAACTTACACGAAACTTCACGGATGGGTTAAATGCGGTGAAATTTCCCCGTTGTGGGACTAATAAGGGTCACTTAATTAAAAACTTAATCTTACAACTTAAGTTTAAAAACCTAACTAGTTTCTGTGTATAAAAGAGACTTAGTTACCATTTACATCTCAGATGACTGGTATAAAGAGAGAAAGAATACACAATGCCGTTTGCATTGTCAAATCATTTTCTGTAATATAGTAGATACCAGACATCTGACCTCTTAAGAGCTACATTCCGCAGAAAATGATTGCATGAAATGATTATGAATACACTGCCTGTTGGCGCAGACATTGTTTTATCATAGTTCTGAGACAACTCTTGAAACTTACATGAAACTAAATTTCAGTTGAGTTGCATGATGTAAAACGTATATATGTTTGGTGATTTACCTGCTTAAACACACATAATTGCACTCATCTGTTAATTACCAAAATGGGTGTGGTTGGGTGGGGAAACTTTCCAACTGTGGTGGACGGTGACCCTTTAGGACTAGAGCTGTGCGCCTTTAAGCTCTTATCTTCAGCAGTACTTGACTGTATGTTGGCTAGTCTTGCACACACATTCTGATTACACAGCCATGCTGTTGTAACACATACAGAATGTGGCTTGCCACTGCCAAGTTGAGATATGCATGGTTGTCCCAGAAAAATATATGCAATATCTTTCCCCATCCCATGATAGATGCTGACTTTTGAACTTTACACTGGTAACAGTCTGGATGGTCCTTTTTTTGACCCTTTAATTCCACAAGCAATTTGAAAAGTTGACTTGTCAGCACACAGTACATGACTCCAGTACATACTTGCAGGTGTTCCTGGACATTGTTATGATGTTAGTAGAAGTAGTGATTTCCATCACAAAACATCACTGTTTTTTTTAATGCTGTGCCACGTATACCTAAAATTTAGTCAGTTTTCACAAAGATTCTGACATTCACCAATATTATCTTATTTGGGACTTGTTCTTAGGTAAGAACAGAATCTATATACACTCAAAAACACAAAGGTGTGAAAATTCTGAATGTAGACATTTTAGGACTTTTGTTGAGAACAAATGTAACAAAAAACTAAGGAAGATATTGGTAACAAAGGCCCATCCATCCATCCCATTGCTGTTAAACTGCTGGATTTGCTGATGCATTTTTGTGAAAGTATGCCTCAACCTTTCCTTGCTCATAAAGGACTAGGGCTTCCTGGATGCTCCTTTTATACCCAAGCATGGTTGCCTTACCTCTTTAAGACGTTTTTCCACATTTCTGAATATTTCTAGTCTTAAATTTTCCATCTGAACTTTTTCAGAATGTGTTGTGTGCATCAATTCCAAAATGAACAAGTTTACTAAAAACAATAAGCTGACAAAGTTGAACATTAAATATCTTGCATTTGTACTGTCACACAGTCTGAATGTTTTTGTACATACATCTCTGTATTTACACACAATATGGGCGTATATACAGTTCCAAAACTAAATCCAGCTTTAATCATGATCACATTGAATAACCCCATGTTCCCACTTTAATGTATACAGAAAATATCTCCGAAGCCATGTTACTAAGTAAACCTCTGCTATGTGTGTGTGTGTCACACAGGGGCTGGCAGAAAGACTACCGTAACGATAAGAAGCACGGCTCAGATGTTTATTGCTGGTTTGTCCATAACAGTGGCAAAGGCTTCATAGACGGCCACTACAGCAACTACATCGTCCCTGACCTCAACAGCTTCCTCCCCTCTCTCTGAGCGTGTGTATGTGTGTGTCTGTGTTTGTTGTATGTTTGTTGGAACAAAAGAGAAGGGGGTTGCTAGAATTCTGATATTCTAAACAGGAGAAGAAGCTGTTAATCTATACAAAAGATTTTATTTAAAAAAATGTATGGAAACAAGACTGGATGCCAACAAGAATGGGTGGTGCTTTATATACCAATTACCAGTAAAATTAATTGAATCTAATTAAAAGTGTACACTGCTCAAACAGTATAGACATTCTACTTTCTTTATAATGTCACTGTGAATCCATTCGGGTACATGTGTTTACATTACAGTACACTTTAATTGCAGACTATTTCAGCTGAAGACATTGCTGATGACATTGCCAAATAAAATGAAATAAAAATGAAAGAACCTGAAGAAAAAAGATCCTGAAGAACACTCTGACACAGTAGAGGCCTCCCAGGGTGGATGAATACCGCTGTACAGTACAAAAAAACACCTCAAGCCTGCTTGGAAAAGTCTTCATACGCAATGCCCTCCACTCTCTTCCCTTTCATATGACCCTGTTGCATACAAAGATACACACTATATATTCATGGTAATGCAGACTTAAATCAAGATTAATACATATGCATGTTAAAATAAACGATATTTTGATTCGTATTTAGAAACATGGCTTAACAGCTTTTCAGTAAAGGGATATTAACACCTCTAATAAAGCTTACCGAGTCTATTATGAGAGTGGCAGAGAAATTTTTCTCATTAATGCCCTCCAGAATGGCCTCTGCATCCCGGTACTGTCCATTCACAATCACCACTCGCTTACCTGAGAGAGAAAGTGAGAAAGAGAAATATGGGCTCATGCATTGAAAAGATTATATTCAATTATAATAATATTCAGTATCTGCTCATTTTTGGTCAAAATAAAATTTTGGGCTACTTTCAAACATAAAATTTTGATGTTTTATTTTTAGCATCTGTATTCCACTACTTTGTATACAATCCCCCCCATTCACACTTGTGCATTCAGGGTATGTTCAAAGATAACCCGTATCAAATCAAATCAGAGTAAAATCTGAGATAATACACTGAATCATTACTAAAGAACCATAATCAAATCAATATGAGATGACATGTTTACACTGTCTTTACAGAATAATGGCTAGAAGCACACACAGCCGTTGTGATGCATTTACCAGGTGCTGGGATGACTGTCTCAAGATGGCTTTGGTCCAGTTTGAGTTTGTCGTCCGAGTCGATCATCTTTACCATAGCTGTGTACTTATCCTGCACCTCCTGTAAATACACACACGTATCACAAATACAGCACTGCGCAAAAGTTTTACACGTCAGAGGAAATTACATTTAAAAAAGGTATTTATCCGGACAGTCAGAAAAACATTATTATACAACAAATACAAATATAAATACAATATGTATGCCATTGTGTTTGATTTCCAAACCTGTCCATAAGACAGCCCAATATTATTTGTAGTCATCAATCAACTTCTGGTTTGGCTAATAAATATATTAAGTTAAAGGTTGAGTTAAAGGTTCAGGTGAGCTGGTGTTGGAATTTAACAAATCAGTGCGATGGCTGTGAGCCTCGAGGAGACATCAGGAATTTTGTATTGTAGTGCATACTGCTTATGTGTATGTATTCTTATCATGTACAGTGTTTTTGACATATACTGCTCAGATAAATGGTTTTAAATATTGTGCTTAGCTGCCTAAGAATTTGCACAATACTATGCATGTTTACCCCAAAATGACCACCTAAGAGTGGAGCTAGCTAATCTTGAACTTTGCTCACAGTAGTGTCTATGCTTTTCATTGCCTTGAAAGTCCAAAATACTGAAAAGGTTCAATATAAACTGTTTGGCCTTGTAGTTGTACGGCAAAATTTGGGCACATCAGGTCAAATTATGTTTTGTTGATATTCTAAGTGAAAATGAGTTAACACATCCTCTACAGGGTCCACCCTTCTGAACGTTTCAATGCGCACATATTGCCTATTTGCTACATTTAACAAATTGGGGGGAAAATCTAACAAAATGTGGCCTCAGCAAAAGCTAAGGCACATTTTATAGTTTGTTTTAGTGTTTTCCAATATGTCTGCCTGTCTGCCCTGCAATGGACATCTTATCCAGGGTGTTTCTTGCCTTCCGCCCAAAGCCTGCTGGAATAGGCTTCAGCTCCCCCTATGAAAGATAAGCAGCTGAGAAAATGTGTGTATGTGTGTTTTCGATGTGTTACACTCAGCAAATTAATACTAACTGTGCACTACAATTTCCAGAAAAATACCATATGCCATATTTATGTTCTCTCTTTAGAGGATGTGTTACCTTATTAGCCCTTGCTGGGTTAATAACTATCTGTAAATAATCCATTATAAGCCTATAACAACCAGGCTTGAATATGAAATATAAATGTTCAGCTAAATGTTTTGCTACAAAGTTTTTCGTAGTTCAAATCACATATTTACACCTACAAATTAATTAATAAAATAATATAGGTCGCAAAAAGCATCAAAACAATAAGCAGTATCGATAAGAATAGTAGTACTAATACAATCTTATTTTTTGTGGTGACTGACCCGAATGACCGCTTTCTTTTTGTGGTATTTCTCGCCTAGTCTTTTGGTGATGACTTTGACCACTATGTCTGGCCGTATCCAGTTATCTGACCTCAGTGACTTCTTCTGCGCTTCCATCTGTAAATGGGAAAAAGAGCAGGAACTCTGGGAAACTGTTGGAAAAATTCATCAAATATTAACCACAGTGCTCCACTGTACAAGCAGGCAACCAGCTACTGAGGTAGACACACACCTCCATGATCTCATCCAGTGCAGACTTCTTTTTCTTGTCTTTGGAGTTGACGCTGTGGGAATGGTCTTTCCTCTTGGTAGAAGGGGCGACTTTAAGCCCACTTGGAGTCAGAGACGCACTGTGAAATACAGTGGAAATAATAATAATTAAAAAATACTATTTGTACATATTTGTAAAAGTTTGTGTGCCCTGACGTTCTGAGTGAATTTGTGTTGTCTGAATGATTTTTACCCTGTCAGTTTCATTTCTAAATATGTTTATGCCCATGAATACATACTATATTTGTTGAAACTTAAGTACAAACTGGATCACTGAACCTCTGTGTTCATAGATTTTAAAACTTTTAGTAGTTTTGTGAGGTGTATTTTACTGTATTATATCATTGGATTGTGGTTAAGGAATTTGCTAACATCAACGCATGGATACTGCATGGATAGCTCATGGATCAGGACACTACAAAGTGCAACTTTTGTTAAGTGTTTGTATAATGACAAGGAATCAGTCTGGAATTCATGAATGGTGCAACCATTTCGGTGTTGACCCTATCGCCAGAAGATCACAGATTACTACATCTCATTCTCAATGGATCAGGTGAAACTTGACTGTGCTCTTCTAAAGTCTTAAATACACTGCTCAAAAAAAATAAAGGGAACACTCAAATAACACATCCTAGATCTGAATGAATGAAATATTCTCATTGAATACTTTGTTCTGTACAAAGTTGAATGTGCTGACAACAAAATCACACAAAAATCATCAATGGAAATCAAATTTATTAACCAGTGGAGGCCTGGATTTGGAGTCACACACAAAATTAAAGTGGAAAAACACACTACAGACTGATCCAACTTTGATGTAATGTCCTTAAAACAAGTCAAAATGAGGCTCAGTATTGTGTGTGGCCTCCACGTGCCTGTATGACCTCCCTACAATGCCTGGTCATGCTCCTGATGAGGTGGCGGATGGTCTCCTGAGGGATCTCCTCCCAGACCTGGACTAAAGCATCTGCCAACTCCTGGACAGTCTGTGGTGCAACGTGGCATTTGTGGATGGAGCGAGACATGATGTCCCAGATGTGCTCAATCAGATTCAGGTCTGGGGAACGGGTGGGCCAGTCCATAGCTTAAATGCCTTCATCTTGCAGGAACTGCTGACACACTCCAGCCACATGAGGTCTAGCATTGTCCTGCATTAGGAGGAACCCAGGGCCAACTGCACCAGCATATGGTCTCACAAGGGGTCTGAAGATCTCATCTCGGTACCTAATGGCAGTCAGGGTTGTAGAGTCCGTCTCATGCTACCACAAGTGTGAAAGCACCACCAACATTCAAAAGTGACCAAAACATCAGCCAGAAAGCAGAAAGGTACTGAGAAGTGGTCTGTGGTCCCCACCTGCAGAACCACTCCTTTATTGAGTGTGTCTTGCTAATTGCCAATGTGCTCTGGTGAGCACATGGAGGGCTGTGCGGCCCTCCAAAGAAATGCCACCCCACACCATTACTGATCCACTGCCAAACCGGTCATGCTGAAGGATGTTGCAGGCAGCAGATCGCTCTCCACGGCGTCTCCAGACATCTGTCACATGTGCTCAGTGTGAACCTGTTTTCATCTGTGAAGAGCACAGGGTGCCAGTGGCGAATTTGCCAATCCTGGTGTTCGCTGGCAAATGCCAAGCATCCTGCACGGTGTTGGGCTGTGAGCACAACCCCATCTGTGGATGTCGGGCCCTCATACCATCCTCATGGAGTCGGTTTCTAACCGTTTGTGCAGACTCATGCACAATTGTGGCCTGCTGGAGGTCATTTTGCAGGGCTCTGGCAGTGCTCCTCCTGTTCCTCCTTGCACAAAGGCGGAGGTAGTGGTCCTGCTGCTGGGTTGTTGCCCTCCTACGGCCTTCTGCACGTCTCCTGGTGTACTGGCCTGTCTCCTGGTAGCACCTCCAGCCTCTGGATACTACGCTGACAGACACAGCAAACCTTCTTGCCACAGCTCGCACTGATGTGCCATCCTGGATGAGCTGCACTACCTGAGCCACTTGTGTGGGTTGTAGAGTCCGTCTCATTCTACCACGAGTGTGAAAGCACCACCAACATTCAAAAGTGACCAAAACATCAGCCAGAAAGCAGAAAGGTACTGAGAAGTGGTCTGTGGTCCCCACCTGCAGAACCACTCCTTTACTGAGTGTGTCTTGCTAATTGCCAATAATTTCCACCTGTTGTCTATTCCATTTACACAACAGCTGTGAAATTGATTTTCAATCAGTGTTGCTTCCTAAGTGGACAGTTTGATTTACTTGGAGTTATATTGTGTTGTTTAAGTGTTCCCTTTATTTTTTTGAGCAGTGTATTTTTTAGATTTCAAAAAATGAGACATATTGAATGGAACCTTGTTACATGCCTAGTGGACGGACGGACGGACGGACGGACGGACGAATGACAGATGGGGACAGACGGACAGACAGACGGACGGACGGACACGTGGACAGAGAGAGTTACTGATACCAGATTTGGTGCTAAAGTGCAAAAGACAAAAACAACAAACAGTAGCATTCATATTTCATGGTGTGCATGGAAATAACTCACAGAGCACAGTACAAATAATAAGTAAACACCTAGCACTTTTCATTCGGTTATGAGACGTGGGTTATTGTTGTATGTAACACTTTGTGTGCTACCTTGCTTTAGAAGGCCCTCGAGAGGTGCTAGGGGCCAAGTTAAAGGTCACTTTCTCCTCCTCATTTTCTCTCTTCAGTTCAGTAAATACTGGCTCTTCCTGTACATGAAGACAGAGAGAAAAGTGGTTAGAACACAAAATGCAGCTGAGAACCTCTGCAAGCATCTCTCTCACACACATCCCCCCACACACCTCTGGATCCTTGCCCTCTCTGCCTCGCCGCACTTGTTCTTCGATGAACCTGGCACTTCGCTCTTCATCGTCCAGATCTTGCTTCTTCTTCTTTTCCAGCTCTTCCTGCCTGCGGATGGTTTCCGGGTCCCGGTCAATGTACTGAACGTACCAGCCCTTCGGCGTCTCGTCCACTTTACAAAAACCTTCACGCATACACAAGACGGATATGTTTGAGCAGAGCCTACCCAGGTACTTTAATAATTTGAAGGTAAGGGAGTATCTTATATTTTATCATTTTTAAGTAAACAGAGTAGCTGAGTAATACACTACCATTCAAAAGTTTGTAATCAATGTTTTAAGAAATGAAAACACAGTCTAGGTACAGATAAATGGGATGAACAGAGCCACAGAAGATTCTGAAATGACTAAGAATTACAGGAGAATGCTCAAAAGGTTCTGTATAATTATATTGTTAAAAAAAAACATTCAGAGCAGTTGGATGTGAAATGCTAAATAGCATTTATAGAAACCAGACATCTGAAGTGTTCGAATACTTCCATAAATTTCCCCACAAAAAGTGGTCACATGAAATGGTTATGAATACGCTGCTAGAAGTCTGCCACACTGTTTTATGAAAAACACGTTTGAGAAAGTTTTTAGCCTTAAATGTATTTTTAAAATCCATTCAAGGCAGAGAAGTACATGGAGGGTGTTATAAGGCAAAATAGTACCCAAAGAAAACATTTGCACTATTTTATTATCAATAACATTACATATAAAAACTCAAAAGACAAGTGTAGGGTGGTGCAGGCTATTATTTATTTTGTAGACATTGTGACCCCTGGTTTATATCATCACCACTGTAAAGAAATTATAAAGAGTCAGTAAGTTTCTCTGCAATTAACCATTTCACATTGCCCGCTCTAAATGACTTTATTTACATGCAGAACACTGGAAAAATCTGTGATTCCCCTTTAAGTTATAATAAAGTTCATGTCCACAATTAATATCTCAATGTAAATTTATATTTTAAAGCTCAATGTAGATAATTTGAGAAAAAAATGAATGTAAATACACAATTACAAAATAATATTTATCATAATATATTCATAATATGCTCTTCTGTCAAGAAAAACATTCAATAAATCATCTAAAAATACCTTTTGGTGAATGGCCTATAATACTCAAACCTATGTTATTATAGCAAGTGACCCCAAACCTTTGGATAGCAGCGTGTGTACATTTGTGCTTACCCTCTCTTCCCAGCCATTTAGTAAAATCTGTGAGAGTCTCCCACTGGGTGGCGTTCATGTGAACATGTTCCCGATCACTGATGTACTCATTATATACAATGTTGTTGTGAACTCTCTTCGTCCCTGCGAATATGCAGAGAGAATTAGGGACACTGTATTAAAGCAAGATATAAGCAGATCAGAATTATTGTTGTTGTTTCATTCATCATGAAATGTTCACACAGCAGAAATGATAGCTATTTTCCAAATGGTGTATAAAAGTAACATAAGTGGAGTTATGAGATCATGATGACAGTGATGATATTCAGACTTCTAGTCATGATTCCTTGTTGAGCACTCAAGAGTTAGAATCTAACCGAAACGTCTTCTGAGCAGCTCCAAAAAGTCACTCTTAAACTCCCTATAAAGAAATAAAGAAATAAAAAAAACTGTCATAAGTCAAGTCAGCTTTATTGTCCATACTACAATATGTACAGGACATACAGAGTACTGAACAGAGTGCATTACTCTCAGACGCCATGGTGTAGCAATAACATTAAATAGACGTAAAAGAGGAAAAGTGTGAAGTTAAATAGACACTAAAAATACACTAATCATAAAAATAAACACTAATTGTAGAAAATAGAATAATAAAAAAATTATATAAATATAAGAAGGTCCTGAAATGAACACTAAAGTGACATAAGGCACATACAAATTAAGGTCTGTGGGTATAAACAGTGCAAATATAAACAGTAGTGAAATTAGAATGAGCTTATGGAGCAGATTTAGGATTTTATAACCCTAAATCTTATTAAAAGCAGAGGGAATACTGAAAATACAGTAGCACATAACATTCAGAAAAAGACTGTCTCACTCTGAAAAGTAGCTCATAAACTGGTTTGGATTCTCTGAAGCTAGCAGCAGCTGTCTCTGGTGGGACTCGGACATGCAGTGGCATTTAAACCCATTCTAACAAAAAGACACAGAGGTAGCAGCAATAAATCAGTGTAATCGATGGAACTGATCCAATTAATGCAAGCAATATTAATTACTACTCCTTGGACTTAAATTCTTAATTGGCCTTGTTTCTAAAATGACAGTGAAATTTCAACATTTTAGCATTACTGACACACGAAAACACTCCTGCCTACACTTCAAAGTAGTGCTGGGTGATTTTGATAATATTCAATCACAATATCAAATCATGTTTACGTTTGCATTAATAAACTTAATCCATGCTTCCTGTGTGTTGCATCTCAGTTGAGGATTGAAAAAAGAAAGCGGACATAACCTGCTTTGATTGGACTGCTTTTTCTTGTCCGCTTTTCTTGAGATTATACGAAAAAGTTAGAACACTTATACTTATTTACGCTTTGTTCTTTTTCTACACCACGTTTACATACATGAAATTTCGGATTTAGATAGTTTTTATATATTTTGAACTTCTTTCCAAACACTTAGGAAATGACATACACAACATTAAGTCGTTTTAAGCAATAGTACTCCATTATTAGATACATTACACAATACCGGCAAACTGAAAATCAATGACACCGTTTCAATATCGCGGTATATCAATATACACGCAACATCACCCAGCACTACAAACGGCGACACAGCAGCAGCAGCGACCGAAGACCTAAAGGTGGCCGAGGTCTCTGAAACTAACCATGACGCATTCTTACAAAGCATTAACACGCCAACCAAACAGAACACAGTATGTAGGACTACAGCCTAAATATTGTAGCGCCACATTCATAATAACCAGGTTTTAGGACATGCCCGTGAAAGACGCCCAGCACAGACACACAACTCACTTCATCTCGACACTGCTTCTGACACATCTGACAGTACCAGCGCAGCTTCTGAAGACCTTTCGCTTTAATCCTGTTACTGATCGCCTTTGGGCTTAGAAAATCAGCCTTCCCCATTTCGAGGACGAACTCGAGACACAAACAGCCGACCCAGTAAGTAAACTAACTTATTTAGCAGTCTCTCCGGCTCGTATTCGGCTGCTGTGCGTTCCTGCCTCGCCGCGTTGTTTGTGTGCGCATGTGTTCAACGTCATCATTTCTTGTGTAGCTCTGAAAGACTCATCCCTTTGAATCGGTTCTGTTCACGGATTTGGTCGAATCACTACGTAGTCCTAGTAATATCATTTGGTTTTATACTAATATAAGTACATTTCTCATCAAATAAACCGCACAACCCAGTGTTACTGACTGATGCAGCATCATCACTGTGTATTTGACTACATTTAAAATCAAGTACAAGCATTCATGGTAAATATGATGCCATCCATCCATCCATTATCTTCCGCTTCTCCGGGGTTCGGGTTGCGGGGGCAGCATCCTAAGCAATGAGGCCCAGACCTCCCTTTCCCCAGCCACTTCCACTAGCTCTCCAAGTGGGATTCCAAGGCCCTCCCAGGCCAGCTGGGCGATATAGTCATGTCAGCGTGTCCTGGGTCTTCCCCGGGGTCTCCTCCCAGGTGGACTCGCCTGTGACACCTCTCAAGGGAGGCGTCCAGGAGGCATCCTAACCAGATGCCCGAACCACCTCAGCTGGCTCCTCTCGACGTGAAGAAGCAGCGGCTCTACTCCGAGTCCCTCCCGGATGACTGAACTTCTCACCCTATCTCTAAGGGAGAGTCCAGACACCCTGCGGAGGAAACTCATTTCGGCCGCTTGTATTCGCGATCTCGTTCTTTCTGTCATTACCCAAAGCTCATGACCATAGGTGAGGGTGGGAACGTAGATCGACCAGTAAATCGAGAGCCTTGCCTTATGGCTCAGCTCTTTCTTTACCACAACAGACCGGTAAAGAGCCTGCATCACTGCTGACCCAGCACCAATCCGCCTGTCAATCCCCCGCTCCCTTGTACCATCACTCGTGAACAAGACCCTGAGATAGTTGAACTCCTCCACTTGAGGCAAGAGCCTATCCCCGACCCACAGAGGGCTCTCCACCCTTTTCCGCCTGAGAACCATGGTCTCGGATTTAGAGGTACTGATTCTCATCCCGGCCGCTTCACATTCGGCTGTAAACCGATCCAGCGAAAGCTGAAGTTCACGGCCTGATGTCCCCAATAGGACCACATCATCTGCAAACAGCAGCGATGTGACCCTGAGGTCACAAAACCGGACACCCTCCACCCCCTGATTGCGCCTAGAAATTCTATCCATAAAAATTATGAATAGAATCGGTGACAAAGGGCAGCCCTGATGGTGTCCAAAATATGATGCCCTGAGTCTTTATTCTAAAATGATAAGACTAGTCTTGCCAGGAAAACAACACCGCTTGTTGTGGGTGAATTTAACAGACAGTTACAGTGTGCAACGCTGTGGTTGGTGTAGTGTAGTGGTTAACACCTCTGCCTTCTATACTCTAGACTGGGGTTCAATCCCCTGTTTGGACAAGCCCCCTACACGATACCAGTAAGAGTCCTTGGGCAAGACTCCTAACACCACCTTGGCCTACCTGTGTAAAATGACCAAATTGTAAGTCGCTCTGGATAAGAGCGTCAGCCAAATGCCATAAATGTAAATGTCTCATTTAAAGCTCTTTCTCTGTGGAGGAGTTGGGGACGGAGGTTGAACTGACTCTTGAATCAGGAGTTCGGTTCTGAAGAATCGCTTCGCTGAACTGAATCCGACGTCACCAGGATTCGACATTTTGCAGGCGCTTTGCGCATGCTCAGTGCAGCCAGTCTGACCTTCACTGCAAGCGAATATGTTCGCCAGGGCCAGCGCGGTGGTCTTCCTCCCACAATGGTAATAGATTCAAAACTGGCTTTTATATGCGTTTCTTATAAGTTACATCTTGCGAATTATCTATATTATGCAGTCGAGGCGTCTAGGAGTAGATATTGGCTGATAATTGAGTCAAAACCCTGCGAAGGACGTGCCGGTCCCGGTAGGCCGCATCTTGGCGTTAAGCTCGGTGCGTTAGGCTGGAGTGGGTGAACTTCACCACTATGACTGTGAACCACTAGCAGCTCTTTGACCGAACTAAGATCACTTTAGATGTGTAATGTAATATCTATATGCGGTTTGTTTGCCTAAATACAGTAGATTGCGTTCGGTGGTTTTACCTGTTTGTGTTGGACACATGCTGGATAGCAGCGACGCCGATTAGGGTCCTATTAGCGAACGTCATGTAAACGTCTGGTCTTAAATATGTTCACATTAAGCTTATTACATTTTACGTGCAACGTAGAAATTAATATATATATATTTTTTGTGATTGCCACGAAGTTGAAACTTTAAAAGTAACTTTAATCAGGCTGGTGACTCGCTTGCTCATTCAGTGAATCCTTGTTTCTGCAGTGGGCAGGTCAGGAGCATGGCTACGTTGAAGGACAGTAAGTAAACCATGATATTGTCCATGAAGATACTTTGACATTATGCTGTCTTCTGTATGCATGTCTAATAGTATTTGCCTGCATGTATCAATCCACAGTTATTACTGTCAGACTATAAATACTACACACACTGCAGATTCATGCTGGATTCAGAGCACTACACTGGATGTTCTAATTACAGTCTGACTCTTACTGGAACACAATCACTTTGCAGTTAGTACTCCTAGACTGTTCAAACTGTGCACCCTGTAAGGTCATACAGGATTAGAATCACTCAAATTATTAGTGTCAGACTGTAAAAAACACACTCGCTGCAGATTCATGCTGGATTAGAACCACAGTTGGAGGCATGACCTGGCAAAGCGTTTCCGTCACTCATAATGTCCTTGAACTGTTTTGATCTTCAGTCACCATTAGGTTGAAGGCTGTCAAGAACATCCAGAAGATCACCAAGTCCATGAAGATGGTGGCCGCCGCTAAGTATGCTAGGGCAGAGAAGTCCTTGAAGCCAGCCCGTGTCTATGGCACCGGCGCACTGTGTAAGTTGTCAAATGCTTAGTAAGATGTTGCCTTCCTTATGGCTGCTCAACGTCTGATATCACAGAAAACAGTATGCTAATGAGATTTCTGTCAAGTCCAATATTTTTACTTATGCTTTGAGCAATGAACCAGCTGCTGACATGCAATGTAATATAATGAAGAGATGCTCAGAATACTTTAGATTGTTTCATGGACTTGTGTTTGTTGTTTTTAGCACTCTATGAGAAGGCTGACATCAAGGCTCCAGAGGATAAGAACAAGCACCTGCTTATCGGTGTGTCGTCTGATCGTGGGTTGTGCGGTGCTATCCACAGCAGTGTGGCCAAAGCCATTAAGAGTGAAATCGCCAAACTTGCTGGTGCTGGCAAAGAGGTCATGGTGGTTAATATAGGGGACAAACTCAGGGGCCTGCTTTACAGGTATGCTTTCTTTGTGTCTTTGTGTGTTTTATTGCAGTTTAAGCCCTATTGGAGCTGGATTATTTTTTCCAGAGGAGATTTGTACAATGTAATTGTGGGGAATCGACTGGTCAGTTGCTTTGGTATCACACAGTCATTTCCAAAATTTGCACATGCTCTTTGGATTGAAATGTCATGTCCTGGCAGCTCAGTGACAGTATCAACACACTGGATGGCCTTGTCTTTTTAGCAGATTTTGGTATTCTGTTAGCTTGAGGTGAACGGTGCAAAACTCCAGTCAACCTTACAGAGGGAGCTCCAGGCTGAGCCATTTACAGAAGGCCATTCACTCTACAATTGTCAAACTGTACAAACTACACACAGTACAGATTCGTACTGGATTAAAATCAGTCCACAGTTTTACCTGTCAGTGTGTAAAAACTACATACACTGCAGATAAATAGCAAATAAGAAATTATAGGACCTGTGAAACTAATCCAGCTCCAATAGGGCTTTAGTCTGAAAACATTAATCACAGGCGTATTAAAGTAAAATGTTTTCTGGAAAATGCAACACCAGGGCATGTTCTGAGTAAATCACCCCCCCTTTTTTTCCTCCCCTCTTATTTTTTATATATATATATATATATATATATATATATATATATATATAAAAAAACCATTTTTCAGGACCCATGGCAATCACATCCTCATTAACTGCAAGGAAGTGGGCAGGAAACCCCCTACATTCACTGATGCTTCTATCATTGCCACAGAGCTGCTGGACTCAGGCTACGAGTTTGACCAGGGCACCATCATCTATAACAGATTCAAGTCAGTACAGAGTCTTTACACAGTGTAGTGTTCTGCAAGTACATGCTTAGGGGTGCTTTGATGCCTGGTGAATCTGGTCAGAAGTTTTTTTTTTTTTTTTTTCTTATTAAACCACATTTACATAAAGTGATCAAACATTCAGTAAATATTTTAAATATAAACAATGCTCCAATTTTGATATTTGACATAATGAAGTATCCTTGAGAGACTAAGGGAAGAAGCTATAAAATGTCTAGAAAACAGTCACTGAACTAACCATCAACATTCGGCTTATGTCTGAAAATGCCTAGCAAATACTCCTGGCAGACTACTGCAAACATGTACAATACAATGTTGGATAAAACTAATGGATTATAGGCTATTAAGCCCATACCAGTTGCTCACCGGGCAAAAGATTGTAAAATAAATTTAAGTAAATAAATGAACCAATGATCAAATTTATAAAACAAATAATGCAATTAAAATAAAATAAATAAATGTGGTGAAGGTGTACAAAATTAGATCAAAGTTGTTCCTTAGTGACCTAAATAATATAGGTATTATTATTAATAAGTGTTAAAAAAAAATCTCAATATTTTAATTGTGCAGGTCTGTTATTTCATACAAGACAGACGAGAAGCCCGTGTATTCAATGGACACAGTTGCAAACTCAGGTATTTCTGTGTTCTGTTTTCAGAATTCACAGCTATTGCCTATTGTTTCTCTGTCACATTCTTAGTTTTTGTAGGAGTACGTCATATGTAAGGTTAATATTTAATAAATATTTAAGTACTGTTTACTTTTTTTTTTTTGTTTACTAATATTTAAGTACATTACTGTGTAATGCAGAGAACATGGGCGTCTATGATGATATTGATGCTGATGTACTGAGGAACTATCAGGAGTTTGCCCTGGTCAACATCATTTACTATGGATTGAAGGAGTCTGCCACTAGCGAGCAGAGTGCTCGGATGACCGCTATGGACAGCGCCAGCAAGAACGCCTGTAAGTAAAGACTTCCATTAAAAGGCATACTGTTCTAAAGGTCTTTTCTCTGACTATGACTTTGACAGTTATACACTTAAAAGTAAATATTGGAGCAATGCCATAGAAGAACCATTTTTGGTCCCTTAAAAAATCTTTTGATGAGTGTGTTTTTATTTATTTGTTTATTTATTTATTTTTTTAAAACCATTCTGTAAATGACGTAAGTGTGAAGAACTCTGTTAAAGTTTATGGAACCTCCCCATCATGTAAAGGTTTTCCTAGAACTGTATATTTAATCCATTAACCACTTTAGAAACCGTACACTTAAACATGAAGGACAGCTGCCATTTTTAAGTGGTATAAAAATATAAGACCCTTTTTTAACAGTAATGAAATACACTGTGTTAAGGTGGAATCAAAATGTCTAATGTTTTTAAGATTTGTCATACACGTTTGTTATATTTTTCCTCTCTCACAGCTGAGATGATTGATAAGCTGACCCTCACCTTCAACCGCACTCGCCAGGCCGTCATCACCAAGGAGTTGATTGAGATCATCTCTGGAGCTGCTGCACTGTAAGTTTTCATTCTCTCTGTCTATGAATTTATTCTTTTGCTTGTTATTTCTGTGTGTTCACATTCATTTATTAGTTTCTCTATGTACTCCGTTATTTAGATGATCTATGCAAGTTCATTCTCACTTCCCTTTCTCTTTCTGATTCGTTCGCTTCTCTCTGTCTACGTACTTTCAAACATCCACTCACCTCACTTATTTCTTTATCTAAATATTCACTTATCTCTGTGTACATTCGTTTGTTCATTCATTCTTCCTACTGTCACTTATTTGTTCATTCTTTCTTCGTTCACCCAACCAGAGAACTTAGTTATCACTCTGCGATGTCTGTTGGTTTTCTCAAACACTAGAGGGCGCTCCTGAGTGAGTCCAAAACGAATGGGTTGATATGGTGCATTTGAGCAAAATCAAAGTTTATAAATGCTTAAACATGTTTAATGTACAAGAATACATTCATTTCCTGAACACAGAACAGCATAAAGCTTTAACACTGCTGTTATATTTTTAAGAGCTTTTAAACTCGAGTTATAGGAGTTTAAAACGCTGCCTCGTGTATGTTCATGACATCAGTGAGCGCGAAGAGCCAATGAGCTGCTCCACTCGCCCATCAATCATCACTCTCTAGCAGTAATGCCTGCCCTCTGCTGCCCAAAATCCATTTGCTGTAGAAAGAAAGGAAATATATTGGTGAGTTTTCTTGGTTTTTTGGGTGAAATACCTCCTTCTACTTCCTAAAGTTAAAGAAAGTTTCCGGGTAAGATTAGAAACTATTTTAACTTTTCGTTTTTAGCCGTTGAGCTCTATTCACTCCCATTCATTGAGGGCTCACTCGTGGGCGCCCTCTGCTGTTCGAGTCCTGTTTTTGATATAACTGGAAGAATAGGGAGTGGCCAGGCTCCTCATAAACTCAACTCTCTCATACATACATTTGTGAATTCATCAGTTTTCTGTCAGCTTGGCTTCATGCCTTCATTCATATCTGTCTGCTTATGTTCATTCATTTGTTCGTTCAGTCATTTATCTTTGTACATTCACTTATTCAATTATAACCGTGTGCTCATTCATTCACTCACTCATTCACTTACCTTTCTTAATCTGTTCACATACATCCCTTCATCCTCCTTTCACTCACTCATTTCTGTCTACTCATGTTCTTTTGTTCACTTGCTCACTTATCTGTATCTGCTTATTATCATTTACTGAATTACTATCTCTGTCAGCTGTGTGTGTGTGTGTGTGTGTGTGTGTGTGTGTGTGTGTATATATATATATATATATATATATATATATATATATTTCATTTGGTTATTTCTCTGTTCATATTCATTCACTCATTCATTCACACATTTGTTTGAAAACTTTTCCCCATTTGTCTTCACTTCTCTCACTGCATTTTGTTTATTAATTTTACTACTTTCAATATTTTTTAAAGATGTTTTTTGATCAATCTGTTAACAATTTTCATAGGATCCATACTAATCTGATTCATTTTCACCTTCTCCTTGACTAACTTCCTTAACCTGCATGCATTCATTTCTCACAGTGAATGAGGCATGATGGAGGTAAACTGTAGTACAGCAAAAATATTGAGCTCACTGTGGGTGTGTTTGAGTAGCGTGGATGCTGGTCTAGAAACAAATACTAATTTAAAAAAGATCTGTATACAGTCCATGTTACTTTAACCAATTTTGTGTTAGTTTATAGATGCATAGGTACTTCTTTAAAGTGATACTTTGGCAAAAAAAAAAAAAAAAACTAACTAGAAACATTTTCTCAGTTTGAACCTTACCCTAAATGTAGTCACCCTAGAAATGTTTAGTGTCTGAAGCTTCTGAAGTTTAGTACTGGATCTGTTAGGCTAACGAAGTTAACAAGTAATGGAAGCGTTGTGCGAGCTGCCTGCCTAAATTACTTGTCTCAAACTGTGTTTTTAGTGCTTTATTTGTTAAGTAGTCTTAGATTTGCTTGTGGCATTTCTTCAAAATGTTTTTAGCTACGCAACATACTCCAAAAGTAGGCTGCATAGCTTTTGTCTAGTTTCATTGTATTGGCAGGTCCACAGAAGCTGTCCTGAAAGATGCACTGTATCAGAAAGTTTTAGCAGAACTCATCTCTCTCTCTGTCTCTCTCCATCTCCTTACAGATAAAGAGGACCCATCCAGACCGTCATTGTGGTTCTGAATAAAAGAATGCTTTCCAGTTCAGTCATCTGGTGTCAAGTTAAATAATGTGCTTCTGTTTGTAAGATATGAGTAAATAAAAATAAACCTCTTACATTGACATCCATTATTAATGCTCTGGTCTCCTTTCTCACTCAGTTATTAACTATTTACACAGGGATTTCAGTACCAACACCTTTTCTGGGTTTATGAATTAAGGAATGCATACCTACATTTGGGGGACGGGGTCGTCTGGGACTCTCTGCTCTATCAACTGCAACTGCTACCACAACCCCATCTGGACTAAGCGGTTAACGATGATGAGGATACCTACGTTCTTTAAAAATGAAAGTGCAAAAAGGGTTCTGTGGAGCAGTACAAAAGAACCACTTTTTGGTTCCCTGAAGACATTTTCGAAGGCTGGTTCTTTAAAGCAGTGGGTCTTAAATGGGTTCTCATTGTCCCCCAGATGGTTCACACAGCTGTATCCCCATGTGTTTTAAGTTAGGTTAAAGAAAACATTTGGACCATCTAGGGTTCCCTGAAGACCAGTTTGAGAACCACTGCATTAAATAACTTTTTTTTTAATTGGGAAAGTGTGAAGAACCTTTTCAAAATTCAATGTAGAACAAGTTTCCCTGACCTTGGAACAGAACCTTTAAATTACAGATGAGTTAAGTCTTGGACTAAAATGCCTTACTTCATTGCCAAAAACAAATTTGGGGATTTAAGGGTTTTTTTCCTCCATATCACTAATGAACTTAGTTTCAGCTTTAGCTTTATAGTCTTGGGTGTCACATGTTATCAGCACAGAGAGCCTCTGGGGGAAAAAAAAAAGGCTTGACCTAAAAAATAGCTTGAGTTTAATCCCATCAATGAACTTCCACCAGCACACCTTCTTTGATTAAAGCAGTGTAAAGTTACCCCGAACTGATTACTGATTAACCCAGCAGACTTCATGACCCTCCCATTGTTGCTTTATAATAATGGGCAATCACAACAAGTTTAGCCTCTTCATTATCCATCTGCAACTCAAGCCCTCCCATCTTAATAAACACTAGCGAGTCAGCCATGGAGGTATCAGATTCAGTGGCGCCTACATGTGAAGGACTTGTGGTGTTGAATGACTGCACTTTAGTGAGCGTGACTTCTAGGGTCGCTGAACGTGGCTCCGGGAGAGGCCCCTGTCTGATAGCACTGCACCAGGAGGAAAGTTTGTTTGGCCAGATGGCAACTCATTCATTATTTAATTATTGGCTACTAGATCCTATGTGGTGAGGTGCTTGATGCAAACCCATTTGACCCATTTCTTCACATGCTTCAGTCATGCTCAGTTTATTTGGGTACTTTTTTTTTTTAGTTTGGTGGATAATAGAAAAATTATACTCTGATTGAAAAAAAACTGATTGTAGACCCATATATATCCCCCTGTCAATTTTTTTTTCTTTTTTTAAGTGAAAATTTAACACATCCTCTACAGAGAACTGAGTTTTTTTGGCAAATTTTAGTGCACAATTTCTACTTATTTGCTACATTTTAATATACACTATATGCCCAACAGTATGTGGACACCGGTCCTAATTACTGAGTTCGTGTTTCAGCCACACCTATTATCAACACATAAAAAAGATAATAGATAAATGCAATCCTCATACAAACATTAGTGGTAGGAAAAGGTTGTACTGAAGAGCTCAGTGACTTTAAACATGACACTGTAGTAAGAAGTCATTTCTGCCAAAAGTTAGATATTTCTGACCTGCTAGATCTGCCCCAGTCAACTGTAACTGCTATTCTTGTGAAATGGAAGTATCTTGGAGAAACAACAGCTCAGCCACAAAACACTAGATTAAGCAAAGTCATATAGTATGGCTGCTAAAGAGCATAGAACATAAAAATCACATAAAATCTTACGTCACTCACTGCAGAGTTCCAAACTGCCTCTGGAAGCAATGTCAGCACAAGTACTGTGTTAGGAGCTTCATGAAATAGGTTTCCATGGCTGAGAAGCTGCACACAAGCTCACATTGTGCAATGCCAAGCGTCAGCTGGAGTAGTGTAAAGCACACTGCCACTGAAACTTAGAGCAGTAGAAACATGTGTGGAGTGATGAATCACACACATGATGAATCTTGTACACTGGGTTTGGTGGATGCCAGAAGAACACAGCAAGCAAGAACATTACATTACATTTAGCAGACGCTTTTATCCAAAGCGACTTACAAAGTAAGTCAAAGAAAGCAAGCAAGCAAGCAAAGTTTATTTATATAGCGCTTTTTACAACAAGTACAGTCACAAAGCAGCTTTACAGAACAATTAGTATTACAGAAAGAAAGAAAAGAAAAATCTGGGTTTAAGCCCCCATGAGCAAGCCAGTGGCAAGGAAAAACTCCCTAAAAGAGGAAGAAACCTTGAGAAGAACCAAGACTCAGAAGGGGAACCCATCCTCCTCTGGTCGACACCGGATAGCAAACATTGTTACTATGAAGTATTACAGAACAAAGTGGAGGAACAGAAAAAAAAAAAAGAAAGCAGTGGCTAATTTGATTAGTTTATGATTATGCAGCAGTCAAGCCGATGGCTGGTGAGCAGTGGCACCCGATCAGGGCAGAAGGGCCAACAGCATCAGACGCACAGGGTGGGCAGCTGTTCAACTCGGCAAAGAAAGGAAGAAAACACAACCTGCCAGAACACGAAATGCAGACAGTACTGTTTAGTGGAGAAGCAATAATGATCTGGGTCTGTTTTTCAGGGTTTGGGCTGACCCTCTTAGTTCTAGTGAAGGGTAATGCTAAGGCTACAGGACACAAAGACATTTTAGGCGATCACATATTGAAGTGTCCCGCTAGCGGCTTATTTGAACGTGGATGCATAGGAGGCATGCCCATACAGAGCAGTAAGCAAGAAGTCACCAGAGGTGTTACTGTGGCGCTTGTAAGACACTTAAAAACACATAAATAGTTGTTGATGCTTGGACATTATAGTGTTGCAGAGTTTGTTGTGATATGCTGGGCTGGGCTGTGGGGCTGGTTAGTGGAATTGGGGGTTACCATGTACGAGAAATGTGTGGCTGTTGATGACCTGCCCTGCTTCTTAGCCATTCAACCAGCGCTGATATTGGGTCTTCTATTGGTGTATGGTTAATAAAAGACCACTCATTTGAAGTGCTATGTTTCCCATGTCATCTTCTTCTATGCCAACACCATAATATTTACAACCTTGGAGGCAACAGTTTGGAGAAGGCCATTTCTTGTAGCAGCAAGAATGCACCCCTGTGCACAAAACAAGATCAATAAAGACATAGTTTGACAAGTTGTTGTATGGAGGAAGTCCAGTGGTCTGTACAGACCCTGACCTCAAGCCGACTGAACACTCACTGCAAGCTAAGCCATCTCACCCAATATCAGTGCCTGACCTTACAGATACTCTTTTGACTGAATGGGCACAAAGTTTCACTGTTAATCTTTCACTGAAAATTCTTTTGGAAAGACTTCCAAGAAAAGTGGAGGCTCTTACCGCCTCAAAGGGGGGGCCGATTCCATATTATTTTTGGAATGGGATGTCCAAAAAGCTCATGTAGGTGTGATGGTCAGGTGTCTATGTACTTTTGGCCATAAAGTGCATCACATAACACATACAGTATAACGTGACATAACATTTGCACAAGCAAACTATTTTATGGTTCACTTTTCAACAGTATTTTGAATTTAGCAAGCAAACAGTAATTGTTAAGTTAAGTGATACTCTTTTGATCCCACAACCGGGGAAATTCCACCTCCGCATTTAACCCATCCGTGAAGTGAAACACCACATACACACTAGTGAACACACACACTAGGGGGCAGTGAGCACACTTGCCCGGAGCGGTGGGCAGCCCTATCCATGGCGCCTGTGGAGCAGTTGGGGGTTAGGTGTCTTGCTCAAGGACACCTCAGTCATGGACTGTCGGCCCTGGGGATCGAACCGGCAACCCTCCGGTCACAGGGCCAGATCCCTAACGGCAACCCTCCGGTCACAGGGCCAGATCCCTAACCTCCAGCCCACAACTGCCCCCAAATTGTGCATTAATTGTGTATTAAAACATAATGGTATTTTTATTTATTTTAGATTTCGGTCAACCATGAAACTGACCATGAACCATGAAACTACCAGAAGAGAAAAAAAAACTGCCAATGTTTTTCTCATTTTCTCTTTTTCTGTTTCTGTCAAATGAATGTTAAAAATGGGAATGCCAGAACATCTTATTGTTCTAAAAAAACAAACTCTACACAGTTCGATGGAAATGAGACAGACTGGTTCTACATTTGCAAAGGAGTTATACATGACTGCATACTATGACCATAGATGTTCAACCTATATGTAGAATATTTAATGAGAGAAGCAAGACTGAAGGATTGACGATTGGTGAAAAAATAACCTTCATCACGCAGATGACACAAAACTCATAACAGGAAATCTGGAAGACCTGAAGGCCCTTATATGGAAGTTTAAAGAACAGAGTAAAAAGATGGGATTTCAGCTGAACATGAAGAAGACTAAGGTTATGATGACAGAACTTTACCACGGTTGGACAAAATGTGAAAATGGTTTGCATACCTTAATGAATTATTAACACAAAGGATCCAGCACTCAAGAAATACAATGCAGATAGAAATACAATGCCTTTAACAGAACAAGAATGAAAGAGCTTGAAAATATCTTCAACCGTGACTGCTTATCTCTATAAACAAAATGAAGAATGATTCAGGTTATGGTCTATGTGTTGCTTCAACCAGCTGGACAAGAACAAGCCACAGAGGAAAACTACTGATACCTTTAAATGTTGGTGTTGGTAAAGACTTTTGAAAGAAAGGGCAAAGAATAGATACCCAAACTGAAGCTCTTATTTTGGATTTATTCTGAGAAGAACCAATTCTTTGGAAAAGACCATTACACTTGGAACTGCTGAAGCTAAAAGTGGAAGAGGACAACCAACTACAACTTGGATGCAATCAAGGTGCTAAATACAGGGGGCACTGGACCTCCGGGGGGGGGGGGGGGGGGGGGGGGGTCTGAAAAAAACTTAGAATGATGCAATGTTGTCTGTTAAAGAAAAGAAAGGCCCAAATACAAACTCGGCGAAAGGTCGTTATTTAGCTGCTTCACCCTTACCTGGTGGGCTCTGTCTAGTCATGGATTTATTTATTTATTTAAACTAACTAGTGATGTAGCATTGGTCTGCCTCAGGGTGGCGCTGTAGAAAAATCCGCTCATCCAGTTGGTCCTTCATAGCCTTGCAACTGTAACTATGCCCAAAATACCTCTGAAGAAAATTTACAATTTACATATTTGTAAATCTGAAATTTTATCCAATTTCTAAAGTTTGGTGGAAAAAGAATTATTTTTCAATCCCCAAATGATCTCAATGTGCGGCAGACCAAACTTACCAAATTAAGAAGATGCACTTCCAGAGGAATTGTTAAACCAAACGTTTTCCTGAGCGAGAGAGCAGCCACACAACGCTGGAGTAGCCAGCCAACATGTGACCCCCTAAAAACCAGAGGGCATTTCTCACAATGGTTACAGTCATTTAACGGTAGAGGCCTAAAGACCAAAAGAGAGCACAGGACGTTCTGGAGAAAACGCCGCCCGCAGAGTCGCCAGGAGCCGGGAGCACATGTGGCTTACTAATAAAATCCAATTTGTCAGTTAATCACACAACTTTACCACGGAGGCAAACAAGAGAGAAAGCCAAGGGACCCCCTTCAGTCGTTTGAGAAATCTCTGCGAAGTCGCCCACCCGGCCCGCTTTTGAATTAAGGCTGTGTAAACGATTGCTCCAAAATCGAGTGTCTTTGTGCGCATGCCCAAAATCGATTACTCGGCGATCAGTTCAGCGAGAGAATGATGGCGCCTGCTATGGAAGCGCCAGCCTACCTATTCATCTGAAGCACCTCGGGGAAACAACATCAACCGCAGCAGCAAGCGCGCCTTAAAGCGTCTCGTTTTAAACACAGATATGTCGGTCTCGGCTCGCTGGGGTTGAGAGATGTGTGAGAGTTATGCCCGCTCGCTGCTGCGGGTGTCCGTGGCGCAGGTCTGCCAGGCGCTGGGCTGGGACGCCGTGCAGCTCTCCGCCTGCGACCTGCTGTCCGACGTGCTGGAGAGATACCTGCAGCAGCTCGCCAGAGGCTGCCACCGCTACTCGGAGCTCTGTGAGTGTAAACAAGGGTTGAAGAAGTGGGCGAATGTCTCTGCTGTGGGGCTTTCGGAGCGTAGCAGCTCACTGCCTGGCTGCCGAGTGCTGCTCTGCTGGGTAAAAGTCAGTGTGGAGGTTAATGTGGAGTTCAGCGGCTCTCCAGAGCTGGTTATGTGGTTGTAAAGAAGGGTTGGAATAAAGCCTAGCTGTCTTTTATATGTGATCTGTAGCACGAGGCTGAAGTTGCCTTCCCATCTGATGAGCCCTTGTTGGATATTTCCCAGTTTACGTTAAAAAGACCCCCATTTAAGGTGGAACGGGAAACTTCGAACAAGAAGCTGGCAGATGGGAAGCTGGCTCCAGCAACGGCGATGTTTACGTGCAGCAGGCTGCCGGCTGCCACTCGGAGCTTTAGTGTGTGTCAAAGTCGATGGGGAGTTTAGTTCAAGGTTTGCGATCTTCAGCTGCTTTCCAGAGACCACATGATCTCTGTAAACATGAGTGGGCTAAACTCTGACTGCCGAAGTGTCGAAATGCAGCAATACAACAAGATAAATACAGACGTTCCGTAGTAAAACCAAGATGTAAAGCAAATGGTGTTGAGTAAAATGAAAAGCCAAATATGACGATAATGTCACAGCTAATGTGAACATAGTGGCTCTGGCACTGAATTCCTCTCTGTGTTGTGTTGTTTGACACACATTCCCGTTAACTGCCTTTCACTGTTTACATCGTTAGCCTGATGGCTAAGCTAGCTAGCTTACCTTTGCTAGCTTGCGTATGTAGGCTAAGCTAGCGGCTAGTTAACTGCGCCTGAAATATATTATGATAAGAAATAGTTGATTAGTAAATAGTTGTGTTGCTAATGTGAATGAAACGTGACAGGAGAGGTTGGAACGTCTTAGCTATGGCATGTTGTTTGAACGTAAGCTAGCATGCTTTAGCTAGCATGCTAAAGTTAGCGGGCAAAACATATGGTCTTGTTAACTTTATTAAAAAACAAATCTGAAGATGTTCAACGCAGGCATGTTATTCTGACAAGACAGAATGGTTATATGTAGCATTTAATTGTCCGTTTAGCTCATGTGAGGACAAAATGAGTAAGATTTATGCTAATGTAGCAGTGCAAGATGCTGATGCTGACCGTTGCCATAGAGATGGAGGCAGCATCTGTATAGATAGATACATGGTTTGTTTGAGCTTTGTGTTAAAGATGCACTGAAATGGAAGATTTAAGACACACTGGGCTGAAGACCGAATGTATTTTTTCAATTTACTGTTTTATCAATGTTTTTGAGGAACATACTAAACTTAAATACTACTAGCTAATAAAGAAAACACATGTTTATTCTAGATAAAGTCTGCTTTTACTAGGGCAAAGTTCTGTTGTATTAAATAAACATACTAAATTAATTACAGTATTTAAGCTGCAATGTGACACAAAATCAAACATCCTAGAAGAACAGAGAATAGTTGATCATCCAAGGCAATATATGCCAGTATTTTTCATATTTTCTTTACACTTTATCTGTCTTTTTTTTTTGTCATTTCAAAATGTGTGGATACAAATGGCTTTCCTCTGGCATTTTGTTTATTCATATGAAGTGGGATGTTGTGTTTTAAAGGATATCAAAACTGTAATGGAGAAGTTCTTGAGTGTCTAACTTGGGATGAACAGAGATTATAAATACTGGTGTCTAATGTCCTTTCTGGAAACTGTGAAATAGTTCTGTTTACCTGTTCTGCTTGTGCTGTTTGAATGTATCTGTGCTGACCAGTGCAGGAGACTAAATTAAACAAATACAGCATTTTAAATTACCATTTTGGATTGTCAGAATCATTCAAATTATTTGAATTTTAGTTAATTTGTTAACTATTTGTTGTCAAATTTAATATTTAGTTATTTCAGCTGCGATGTTCTACAATATTTTTCCTCTTCTGGATGAGAAACAAAAGTGTCAGTTTTGACCATTTTCTGTTGAAATGTTTCAGTTTAGATTGTGATTTGTTGCACAGCTTTGTCCAGGGCTGCAGTAGAGTGGATTAAACATTTAATTTTGCACTCACATGATGACCTGGAGCTGTCAAGAAACAGTATTTTAAAATAGCACTCTTGAAAATGATACTGTCTGAGACAGGTGTTGTTTTTGTTTTGGATTAGATTTTATGTTATTTATTAGTAAAGTTGATTCAGTGGAATTGCATACAGCCTGTGTTTTGCTTGACTGAACCACTATTTTGGGGAATATAGTAGCAAAATCTATGTTTGGAATGGATTAAACCGCATAAAGCTGCATATTCTTAGGAATAGAATACTTAGATATGTATCTGCTCAAAAAAATAAAGGGAACACTTAAACAACACAATATAACTCCGAGTAAATCAAACTTCTGTGAAATCAAACTGTCCATTAAGGAAGCAACACTGATTGACAATCAATTTCACTGCTGTTGTGCAAATGGAACAGACAACAGGTGGAAATTATTGGCAATTAGCAAGACTCACTCAATAAAGGAGTGGTTCTGCAGGTGAGGACCACAGACCACTTCTCAGTACCTTTCTGCTTTCTGGCTGATGTTTTGGTCACTTTTGAATGTTGGTGGTGCTTTCACACTCGTGGTAGCATGAGATGGACTCTACCACCCACACAAGTGGCTCAGGTAGTGCAGTTCATCCAGGATGGCATATCAATGCGAGCTCTGGCAAGAAGGTTTGCTGTGTCTGTCAGCGTAGTGTCCAGAGGCTGGAGGCGCTACCAGGGGACAGGCCAGTACACCAGGAGACATGGAGGAGGCCGTAGGAAGGCAACAACCCAGCAGCAGGACCGATACCTCCAACTTTGTGCAAGGAGGAACAGGAGGAGCACTGCCAGAGCCCTGCAAAATGACCTCCAGCAGGCCACAAATGTGCATGTGTCTGCACAAACGGTTAGAAACCGACTCCATGAGGATGGTATGAGGGCCCAACGTCCACAGATGGGGGTTGTGCTCACAGCCCAACACCGTGCAGGACGCTTGGCATTTGCCAGAGAACACCAGGATTGGCAAATTCACCACTGGCGCCCTGTGCTCTTCACAGATGAAAGCAGATTCACACTGGAGATGCCGTGGAGAGCGATCTGCTGCCTGCAACATCCTTCAGCATGACCGGTTTGGCAGTGGGTCAGTAATGGTGTGGGGTGGCATTTCTTTGGAGGGTCGCACAGCCATCCATGTGCTCGCCAGAGGTAGCCTGACTGCCATTAGGTACCGAGATGAGATCCTCAGACCCCTTGTGAGACCATATGCTGATGCAGTTGGCCCTGGGTTCCTCCTAATGCAGGACAATGCTAGACCTCATGTGGCTGGAGTGTGTCAGCAGTTCCTGTAAGATGAAGGCATTGAAGCTATGGACTGGCCCGCCCATTCCCCAGACCTGAATCCGATTCAGCACATCTGGGACATCATGTCTCGCTCCATCCACCAACGTTGCACCACAGACTGTCCAGGAGTTGGCAGATGCTTTAGTCCAGGTCTGGGAGGAGATCCCTCAGGAGACCATCCGCCACCTCATCAGGAGCATGCCCAGGCATTGTAGGGAGGTCATACAGGCACGTGGAGGCCACACACAACACTGAGCCTCATTTTGACTTGTTTTAAGGACATTACATCAAAGTTGGATCAGCCTTGGATCAGCCTGTAGTGTGTTTTTCCACTTTAATTTTGTGTGTGACTCCAAATCCAGGCCTCCATTGGTTAATAAATTTGATTTCCATTGATGATTTTTGTGTGATTTTGTTGTCAGCACATTCAACTTTGTATAGAACAAAGTATTCAATGAGAATATTTCATTCATTCAGATCTAGGATGTGTTATTTCAGTGTTCCCTTTATTTTTTGAGCAGTGTAGTTTGCATGGGAAGGTTACTATCAGTTGGACTATACACTCATCACTTACTTATGTCATTTTATAAAATTGTACACATACATATTTTTAATTTCCATTTTAACAAATTGTTCTTTTTTTCTCTTAAGATGGACGGACAGACCCTGGGCTGAGTGACATCGACCAGGCCTTTGGACTGATGGGGGTCAGTATAGCGGAGCTGGAAGATTACATCAACAACCTTGAGCCAGTGGCCTTCTCTCAGTCTGTCCCTCAGTTTCCCATCAGCAAGAGCAGCGTACTGCAGTTCCCCGCCGCTGGCTTCGAAACTGATGCCCGCAATGCCCTACGTGGAGAGAGGAGAGAATACATCCCAGAATACTTCCCTCCACTTGTCTCACTGCAAGAGGGTACGTAATGTTTTCTAGGAAACTGCATCCATAGAGGAAAAGAATGTCTACCTTCTAGATCTTGGATCTTGAGCTAGGTCGCCATGACAGCCTATCACATTTACAGCTTATCTTTAAATTTGACCAGCAAATCTCTGCTTCACCCACCAGACGCTGTGGTTAGTTATTCAGCAATAACTATATAAAATCAGCTTGGGCAGGTGCTTATAGTGTTAAAAACAAAAATAGAACGATTTATGCAGGAGAAATCATTGACAAAGCATTAACACTGCACACTAAGCAGACATACTTGTAATTTAGCTGAAATTAACTAGTTCTAATTTAGAGCGATGGTTAAGTCTGCCTTAGGGAATTTATTTATTTCATGTTGATAATGCACGTCTGAACTAAGAAATGAATGGAATTATCAAACCAATCCTGTGATTTGCTCTACTTACCCCATGTACTATAACTTCACCAGGAAAAGCATATAATATGGTGCTAGCACAAAGAAAGTCCCTTGTAATTCTACTAGTATGTAATTGAAATATTTCATTTATGTAATTAAATATGTATTAAACACTTTGGTAATTTATACTGCTTCTACTATTAATAACAACAACAATAACAACAAAAACTACCATAGTAACAACTATTATTATTATTATTATTATTATTATTACAAATAATTGTTCATAGTAGTTGGATATACTTAAATAAACTTGCGTGTTATTTTGTAAAAATTCATACTTCAAAATATGTGGGTCATTTCTTTTCCTTAATTTTTTTCTACGGGCTCCCTTTAAAGAAGCTAGTGGCCCCGTGATAATTTGAATCTGGGATCCCTGTTCTAGATGGTCTATAAAGTCCATAAAAAAACCTCCTACTTACTTAAGCCTACTTATATTACATACACATACTGACAAATTTATTCAAAATCCTTACACCTTGCTGGTTTATAGTTTGAGACTACTGAAGCACAGTTTGTGTTAGTCATCCTCTGGCCCTTCATTATTGGTCAGTTTCTGACCACAGAGCTGCTCTTGCCTGAATGTTGTTGCAGTGGGTCTCCCTCAACCTAACAGTGACTAATGTATGTAAAAACTCCAACAAGACCACTCTGCCTGATACACTCATACCCACAGCACACACACTTCCCTGTCAGTGTCCCTGCTGTACTGCACCCAAAAAATAGCAGGCCAACAGCAGTCCTGTAGGCAGAAACTTCACCAGTGTTGAAAGGGGTGGAATGGGCTAAACCTAAAAGATGCTCCTGTTTGATAGGTGCTTCAAATAAATTGACCGAGCCAGTGCATTTTCTCAGGACAATAGAATCAAGAATGTGAACTTGTTGTGCGCTAGAGCTGAAACTGTGATTAATCTATTACCTTTTATTGGACTAATTAAAATATACTGTCTGCCCTTCAAAGTTCCTGCTGTTCAACAAACAGTTTTGTCTTTAATGGTCCACTGAAACAATAATATAATAGCAAGCTTATTTGCCCTCTGCTGTTCTTGTTGTTTAGTACATTTGAGCATTATCGCAAATTGTAGAGCATTTTTTGTTTTCACATTGACATTTTTCCCAAAGTTGGCATTGCTAGTGACTAATCAGTTGGCTTTGACTCATCGTTGCAGGTCGATCTGACACCATGTACTCATTTGATTTCAATACTGGGGTGTACACATGTTCAAAGTCAAGATTCGCTTTAATTTTTTTGGCTTAAAATGTCTGTAGAGCTCTAATTATATACTATACTGATTAGTTTGGCTCAGTTAAGTAAAAGGTCTCAAATACATTCCTAGAGCTTCAGCCCTCTAACAAAAACAAACCCTCCAAAAATCACAACTTCTTGTGTTTATGCTCTGCACACACCGGCGCTCAAAAACTGGGATTTTTTTTCTGATGTCACTTATAAATTCAAGAGTTTGTGGAGTTTATTATTGATCTATTTAACAAAAAATCACATCAGATATTCACCTAGGACTGAATGATTAATAGTTTTGATATGGAATTCAAAATTCAGTGTTGCATCAGTGAAGGAAATTTAATCTAATAGCACAGAGCTTGTCAACTACATTCAGCATTCAGGCCTAAAGCTCGAAAAAATGCATGTGATGAGCTTCTTGATTAAAGTAAAGGTAAATCACAATCACATTACTGAAAAACTGCATTTATGTATTTTCTGCAGATTATTCAACCATATGTTAACCTTAGAATCAAAAATGTTGTTGAACCTTAAAATATGTGTGTTGTTACACTCCTAGTAGATAAACCCCAGCTTCTCCCCACTCACTTTACTCTGATAGGATGAACCCAGATGGACAGCGTGTTTCCCATGCATATTCATATTTTCATGAATAAGCAATGGGACACTGATGAAAAGCATTTCCCTCTGGTCTTTTCCATGACCTAAGCCATAATTCTTTCCAAGTCCATGTGCTTTAAGGCTAAAAATAAAAACATGAGAAGTTTGGCCTCAAATAAATGGCTGTCTTAATTACACAATTAAGTAAACCAGGGGTGGACAACTCCGGTCCTGGAGGGCAGGTGTCCAGCACAGATTGGTAGTTTCCCTGCTTAAACGCACCCATTCAACCTGGCAATTAACAGATAAATGTAATCAGGTGTGTTAAAGCAGGGAAATCTCCAAACTGTGCTGCCATTCAGGACTGCAGTTGTGCACATCTCAAGTAAACAAATGCTGTGATGAGTCCACATATCCATATATTCAGATAAGCCCTCACCCAATTATTTATTAGCCATTATTTATCTCCTGTAAAATTAGAAGTTTGGGTAAAACTTTACAGGAACCCATTTCCTACACATATGTACATGAACAGAATACAGTTTGATCATTATACAGTCATGGCCGAAAGTGTTGGCACCCCTGAATTTTTTCCAGAAAATGAAGTATTTCTCCCCAAAGGTTATTGCAATTACACATGTTTTGTTATGCACATGTTTATTTCCTTTATGTGTATTGGAACAACACAAAAAACAGAGGGGAAAAAAAAGGCAAATTTGACATAACTTCACACAAAACTCCAAAAATGGGCCAGACAAAATTATTGGCACCCTCAACTTAATATTTGGTTGCACACCCTTTTGAAAAAATAACTGAAATCAATCGCTTCCCATAACCATCAACAAGCTTCTTACACCTCTCAACTGGAATTTTGGACCACTCTTCTTTTGCAAACTGCTCCAAGTCTCTCATATTTGAAGGGTGCCTTCTCCCAACAGCAATTTTAAGATCTCTCCATAGGTGTTCAATGGGATTTAGATCCAGACTCATTGCTGGCCACTTTAGAACTCTCCAGCGCTTTGTTTCCATCCATTTCTGGGTGCTTTTTGAAGTATGTTTGGGGTCATTGTCCTGCTGGAAGACCCATGACCTAGGACGCAAACCTAGCTTTCTGACACTGGGCCCTACATTGCGACCCAAAATCCTTTGGTAATCTTCAGATTTCATGATGCCTTGCACACAGTCAAGAGGCAGCAAAACAACCCCAATACATCTTTGAACCTCCACCATATTTGACTGTAGGTACTGTGTTCTTTACTTTGTAGGCCTCATTCCATTTTCGGTAAACAGTAGTATGATGTTCTTTACCAAAAAGCTCGATCTTGGTCTCATCTGTCCACAAGATGTTTTCCCAGAAGGATTTTGGCTTACTTACATACATTTTGGCAAAGTGCAGTCTAGCTTTTTTATGTCTCTGTGTCAGCAGTGGGGTCCTCCTGGGTCTCCTGCCATAGCGTTTCATTTCATTCAAATGTCGACGGATAGTTCTAGCTGACACCGATGCACTCTGCGCCTGCAGGACAGCTTGAATTTGTTTGGAACTTGATTGGGGCTGCTTATCCACCATCCGAATTATCCTGCGTTGCAACCTTTTATCAATTTTTCTCCTCCGTCCACGTCCAGGGAGATTAGCTACAGTGCCATGGGTTGTAAAGTTCTTGATTATGTTGCGCACCGTGGACAAAGGAACATCAAGATCTCAGGAGATGGACTTGTAACCTTGAGATTGTTGATATTTTTCCACAATTTTGGTTCTCAAGTCCTCAGACAGTTCTCTTCTCCTCTTTCTGTTCTCCATGCTTAGTGTGGCACACACAGACACACAATGCAAAGATTGAGTCAACTTCTCTCCTTTTTATCTGGTTTCAGGTGTGCTTTTTAAATTGCCCACACCTGTTACTTATCACAGGTGAGTTTGAATGAGCATCACATGCTTGAAACAAAGTTATTTACCCTCAATTGTGAAAAGGTGCCAATAATTTTGTCCGGCCCATTTTTGGAGTTTTGTGTGAAATTATGTCAAATTTGCCTTTTTTTCCTCTGTTTTTTGTGTTGTTCCAATACACACAACATGTGTATAACAAAACATGTGTAATTGAATTTTAGATGTTTAATTGTTTAAACATGTAAACGTGTAAACATGGAGCATCCTGACAATATAATCAGGGCACGACATTGAGACAGGCTGCAGAGGTATTAATTGGTTGTCCTCAACCTATCACACTTACTTTGACCAATCCAGTAAAGCTGTGGGTGGGTCATGGAGCCAGAACAGCCAGAAATGTCTTTTTGACTTGTCTGACTCTTTACAGCTGAGTGAGAGAAGTGCATTCATCGTGTAAGAGGCTTTTTATTGGCTAGAATACAAGTTGAAATACGGATTCCAGTTGCCAGAAAAATGCTAAATATTGGCTCTGCTCACTGGACGTGCCAATAATCAGTCGACCTCTAATGTGCAACTTGATCTGACCGGATCTGTGTGTGGGAGAGAGGTAACTTATGTGTGAGTGGTGGCTGGAGAGGAGAAAGGGGGTATGAGAAGTAAGTGGGTTTCCGTAGAGAAAAAACGGAAACGGTCAGGCCTACTGTCGGCACGCACGGGAAGCTGCACTCCTCCCTTCAAAAAAAAAAAAAAACCCTAATCCCTTTTTCCTTTTCCCTCCCTCTCTCACCTGCTGCCGTCCTCCTGGACTTGCTGTCTGGCTCCCGTCCCGGCGTCTGGCACCACACGCACACTCACACACACTCGCACTCCTTCTCATCGCACACACTGAGCGCTGCCAGTGGGTGGTGGAGAGGCGGACATGATCGGGGTTGTTTCAGGTTAGCCAGGAAGCTGACCGGCTGTGGGGTCCCTCTGTGTGTGAGAGACTGTAGTCAGGGCAGGGGGCCTAACTGGGCTTGGAGCCAGCACTCAGCTGGGTGCCACTTTGCCAAAAGAAAGAGTTTCTCTCTCTCTCTCTCTCTCTCTCTCTCTCTCTCTCTCTCTCTCTCTCTCTCTCTCTCTCTCTCTCTCTCTCTCTCTCTCTCTCTCTCTCTCTCTCTCTCTCTCTCTCTCTCTCTCTCTCTCTCTCTGTGTCTCTCTCTCTCTCTCTCTCTCTCTCTCTCTCTCTCTCTCTCTCTCTCTCTCTCTCTCTCTCTCTCTCTCTCTGTGTCTCTCTCTCTCTCTCTCTCTCTCTCTCTCTCTCTCTCTCTCTCTCTCTCTCTGTGTCTCTGTGTCTCTCTCTCTCTCTCTCTCTCTCTCTCTCTCTCTCTCTCTCTCTCTCTCTCTCTGTGTCTCTCTCTCTCTCTCTCTCTCTCTCTCTCTCTCTGTGTCTCTCTCTCTCTCTCTCTCTCTCTCTCTCTGTGTCTCTCTCTCTCTCTCTCTCTCTGTCTCTCTCTCTCTCTCTCTCTCTCTCTCTCTCTCTCTCTCTCTCTCTCTCGCTGTCTCTTGCTTTCTCTCTCTCCCTTTTGTTCTCTCTCTTTCTCTCTCTCTCGTCTTTCTCTTTACTCATTTTTGTGACTTTACTACTGTTTTTGCTTTCTTGCATGATTTTTCTTTGTCTTTCTCCTTTTGTTTTTTCCCTTCTCTTACTCTTCTCTTTCCCCTTCTCCCCTCTTCTTTCTTTCTTTCTTTCTTTCTTTCTTTCTTTCTTTCTTTCTTTCTTTTTCTTTCTTTCTTTCTTTCTTTCTTTCTCTCTTCTGTTTCTCTTTCACTCTTTCCCTCTTTTACCTTGTCTTTATATCTCTTGTAATAATTCTCATTCCTTTCTTTTCTCTCTCTCTCCTCTCTCTCTCTCTCTCTCTCTCTCTCTCTCTCTCTCTCTCTCTCTCTCTCTTTTCTTTATCCTGTTCTTCCTGTTTCCATCCTCACTCTCGCTGTTTTACGGATTATGTACTTACATTGAATTCCGCACACATGGTCCACCTCCACACCATTAGAATTACACAAACACTATTATGTCTCTGTACAAACCACAGACATTATATAACCCCACTGTGCCGAAAGTGTTCTGAAACAGAAGTGGGCTTTGAGGCCTGAGCCTTAGATAGAAACTGCTGCAATTCTGAGTGTAGCCACAAGCTGGAGCTGTTTAACCACTAATGAACACAATTCAGCCTCTCCAGTGCTGCAGTGGCTGTGCTTTCAGTTCATCAGCTCCCAACCAATACTGCAAAGTAATTTAGAGGTTTAGAAGAAAAAAAACAAGAATTTTCTGAATTTTATTTTAAAACATTTTTACTAAAAAGTGCATTTATTGTGTGTATTGCATTAGACAAACCAATAAACACTGGTAATGTATAGATTTTGATAGATTGTGATAGAAGCTGTGTATAGATTTAACATAAATTGCACATAACGAGCAGAGTGAACAAAAATATGTTAGTGTATGAAACGTGACCTGTGCTGTATTTCTGCTTAAATCATTCTGCATCCTTTTACTTGCATTCAAATGTTCTCAATCTTTCTTTAGCTTTGTTTTAATACAACCTCAAATTCAAAATCAGGAAACTGAAACAGAGTGTCGTTCGGTCTTGTGTTGCTACAAGTCAACCTGATAAGTAACTACCAACTGTGTGTGGATATTGTAGACCTTGATAAGCAAGTACAACTAAAAAGCACTCTTGTAATTAATTTTTATTCATTGGAATTTTCAGTCAGATGTATATGATGTATTTCTTCATAGGGTCACAGAAACACACGGGCTAGCAGTGATCTAGATGCAGTATGTCACCCTGATCCTCCACATCAGAGGCGTGTGTGCAGAATCGCTCTTGTGTTATTTTTGGTCGTTTTGGCAGAAACCATAAACCCACACGGTTGCTGACATTACAGAAGATTCTGTTTCAGTTGTGGAATAGTGTGTTGGACACCTGAGAATATTGTTTGGGAATAAGCTCGTAGTAAATCAAGCTTTGTTATTTCTTACACGCAGCTTACATGAATTTGTGTAATGAAATGGCAGTACAATGAGTCTCCAGTAGAATATGGAAAATAATAGAAAATAATAAATAGCTGGATCTTTTTCACTCTCTGTAGCACTGGACCTTTGTAGACTTTTCAGATTTTTGGAAACGAAAATGGAACCAGTGAATTTTTTTCTGTGTGACATCACTAATGTAAAGTGTATATTAGCTCTCAGCTGCATGTTTAAGTAGAAAGAGAGCATAATAAGTCCTGTTCACTTGGACTGAATGTAAAATGTTGAATACAAATAATTGTATTCATAGTTTTTGATTATAGTTTTAAAATGTGGTGCTGCTTTGTCTTGTCCAATTTATCAAATATCACGATAAAATCCATGTCACTCACATTTTTGTGATATACATTATATGTACAATTCCTCGTGTCCTGACATTGCATTTTTGCCAAAATGTCCACCTTTAACTACATGTAAGTGTAAAAATGGACCAGCGTATGTTCAGAAGTATGTCTAGTAAGGATTTAAAAGTTCTGATAACTGACAGCAGCACAGCTGTCAAAAGATTTTGCCCTGTCGTCTGGAGATTCCATTCGGCTGCTAATTATCAATGCATTACTATAGATAATTGCTGTCTTTACAGTTATCGGCCAGTTGATATATTAATGAGACTGTAATAAAAATAAGAACATTGTCACATAGCTAAAAGCCTGAATTTTGTCTGTACTTTTATCCATGTGTATAGATAAAAAAGGGATGTACATTCTGACTAATTTTGACATTTGCATGTCTGTAATGGATATCTGTTTAACCGCAGAGAATGGGAAAAAATGCAATGCCAAAAAAGGAAAAATGGATTTCGGCTAAAGTTATTAACTTATGTGTTTTTCTGTGACTGCGCTGGTGTTGCACAAATTTAGCATAACACAGTTGAACACATTTCAAAGCATGTTTTATTATTCAAAAATAATTGTGGGAAATCAGAGTGCAGCCTAACAGACCTCAGTTGAGCTTACGAGCTAAAACTACAGCTAACCAATACAACAGTGAATGCTGATGGAGGCTCGCTGTCTTCTACAGGTGTTTTCATCCTCTGCAGGGCCAACAGTGAGCCCATGCGTTTCATAGTAGCAAAGTATATCATGCTAGGAAATAAGAGAAGAGCTTCCGTCTTTGACAGTTCTGTCAGTTTATTGTCTGTCATGACGAAAGCAGCAAATACACAAATGTCAATTTCAGTATTGGATTATTGGCACTTCGAATGGTTAACCAAGTATTCAAGAACCTGTGAACATTGTGTTAACAGTATGTCAAACCACAACAGAAACCACATGAGCAAGTCTGTCTGTGATCATGTAATTCTTTCAGTTACTTCACAACTACGTTAGCCTTGAAGCTTTAGTGCAAAACAAAAAGATGTCTTGGCTGAGACAATTGGTGCAAATTTGTTGAATTATCATTTGATAGAGATCAGCATTAGTTTTTAGAAGTTTCTCAGTTGTCTGTTATTGAAACCTCAGCGTGTTGCTTACTGAACTGACCTCAGATCAGTTTGGCTGAATGATTGAATTTAAAAGTCTGGGATAATTAAGCTGCTTATTCAGCTGCAACTATTTGAGTTCTGTTCTCTTTACAGTTATTTGAATGAACTGTGGGACTGTAGACAGTCATCAGTGTTTTAACTTTTTGCCACATTGCTGAGCATAGTGACGCTCCTCTCGTTGTCCGTATTAGTATCGAAGCCAAAGCTGTGGTATCGTGACAGCTGCGTCTGTAACTGCTGGGTCTGAGAGAGCGGAGCCGTGTCTGGGTTTCAGTCTGTAGGCGCTTGTTTGTCTATTGTGCGGGAGCTTATTGTTGTTTGGTCCTGAGGGAAGGAGGGATGGCAGGGAGAGAGAGGAGCGATTGCATCTGTACACTGAAATTACCAGCGATCACGCAGCCTGATAAAGACCCGCTCTATGCAGAGAGAGAGACAGAGCGAGAGTCATGGGGATGAATGAAAGCAGTCTCGGAATTCGTCGGAATCTTTTTTTTTTCCCCAGGAATATCCTGGCGATGCTGGAGTGTGGCCGTGTTCTGGCTCGTCAGGCCTCTGGTTTTAAGTTTAAATCGAAGGATCTCAAGGCTTGAGTTCTGTAATGTGTTGTAGCGACAGCTGAAGAGCAGATCATCCTCAGCAGAGGAATGTATAAGAGCAAAAATGCCCTTGTTTTGTAGTAAAACTAGAGACTTTGTAGACTGATGTTTGTTTCTTTTCATGTTTTTTTTTTTTACAGCCAAAAAGGAAGATAATTTCTTTTTTGTGTCCTGTGGTTAAGGTTAGGATGAGGTTCAGAATTAGGCTTGTAAAATGCTTATTACATACAGATATCTATGTAAGTGTTTGATATATGTGCGTTGTTGTTGTTGTTATCATTATTATTATTATTTGTATATATAGACTTACATATACTGTTGTTGCAGTGATAAGAAGTAAACCTCCTTTGCTGCAAACAAAAAAAATCATTTTGTTCATATATTAATGCACAGTTACTTTATATTTAATTCCTTTAAAAAATAGAAAAAATAGTAGTTGTTGTAGGCAAATAGTAGGCATGTTTGGTTCTTCAGTTCTCCAGATCCAAATCAATTTCTTAGGCCTTAAATGATTTCTTAGGACTGCTTTTCCTGTCAAAAATTAACCAAAATATGTAAATTGACCAGGGGTTTATATACCAAACATCAAACATGTGTATCAAACATATGTATGACCCCCATGTCCTGACTTTGTGTGAAAACTAAGTTTGTCTCTCTCTGTGTGTGAGAGAGAGAGAGAGAGAGAGAGAGAGAGAGAGAGAGAGAGAGAGAGAGATGTACCTGTCACATACAGAAAAACATCCCAATTTTAACTCATTAGCAAAATGCCTCCGAGCAAGGGCACTGATTTTACCTCCGTTCTGTGTGTGTGTGTGTGTGTGTGTAAGCACCTAGCCTGTGTTAAGTTATGAA